>NW_010267540.1:0-12883 GCF_000690775.1 Eurypyga helias
TCTATGATTCTATGAACCAGTGTTACCATGACTTTTCCATCTCCTCCCCAATTCTGTGGCTTGGTCCTTCCACCACAAGATGGGCCAGAGGCAGAAAGGACTAAGGATCCCACCCTCTGTAGCCCTGTGATGCTGCCCTTTCAGGACAGATCCAAGCAAGCCAATTACTATTCGCTTCATTTATCAGAATCCTGGCAACAGCAGCCCACGACGTTGCATGTGCCCAGTGCCACAGGAGGACAGCCATCAGCTTGCCTGCTCCAGCCCCGGGGTCCTGCACGGCCCCTGGACCATGAGGAGATGGGTCAGGGCTGGTTACGAGGGGAAGGAGAGCAGAAATGCCCCGAAACCTACTTTGGGATGCTGGCTGGATTTGCAGTGGGCCCAGCAAAGCCAAGCTGGCATCCATGGGAGGAAAGCACCAGTCCTGAAGAGGCTGGGCAGAGATGCAGCAAAGTTTGCCCTGATTGTGTGAGGGGTTGGAAACCACACAGCAGTTCTTTCAGGGACTGGCTCTGAAAGTCTCCCAGCTTTTGTTGAAGCTGAATGGCTGGTGGGAAATGATTTATTTTTAATTTTCTTCCCTGTGTTAGGAACTGGAAAGGTTCCCACTTCAGTTTTGTATAAACGCTTGGCCGCTGTAACTCAGGAAGACTTGCAGAAGAATCCTGCTGCTTAGTCGAGCATGAGCTTTTCCTCAAGCTCACGCGGAGCTGGGCTTCTTCGTGCTGCAGCCTTGCTTTGCATTGCTGCTCTGCATCCTGTTCCCTCAGGCTTGGAGGAGACAGGGCAGCAGCTCCTTTGTGAGGGACGACACGGATGAGAAAGGTGCATTCTGATGTGGCTGCCATGGTGCTGGAGGTTGAGGAGAAAGCAAGCAGATCCTGCACTCATCTGACAACCTCAGAGTCAAGATCAGAAATAGAGAAGGAGTGTCAGGAAGGGCAGGCTGCCCTCTCTGAGATATGCTGGGCTGTAAACCCCAGGGGAAGGAGGGCACTGGGACCTTGCACCTGTTTGTTGTACAGGGCAGACCAGGACTGATCCTTCTGGGTCTCTCAGTAAAATTGTTGGAGGCCTCACCCGGAACATCACTGTGCTCCACCTAAGGTGGTAGCAGTGCTAGGAAGGGGTGTTGGGAGGTCCTGGTGCTAACAGGGACAAGTCAGTTCCTGTGAGTGTGCTTAAAGCAGGCTGGGGGGCAGAGCAGTGGCCTGGCCCACATTTTCTCCTGGTGCGTGGAAGTGAAGGCTGTCATGAAGCAAAAGACAGAAGATGTCTGTGCTGGTACTCAGGTGCCACCAGTCCCTTGGCCCACACTGAAACTTGGAGGCACATGTAATCCCATAGCCAGCTGCAGTTTGCATATTTCTTGTACTTGGAGGTCCAACACCAGACACAGAATCATAGAATCATGGAATGGATTGGGTTGGAAGGGACCTTAAAAACCATCTAGTTCCACACCCCCTACCATGGGCAGGGACACCTTCCACTAGACCAAGTGCTCAAAAGCCTCATCTGGCCTGGCCTTGAAGACATAAAGGGATGGGGCATCCACAGCTTCTCTGGGCAACATGATGTCCAGATGTGGCCTCACAAGTCCTGCATAGGAACCCTTAATCCTGCTCTTTCTAAGTTATTTTCATGCTTAGGGCCTCACACCTTGTTTGCTGACCACCACCAAATGCAGACCTCTGTAGCACTCTCTGTGGCCCCAGGACCCTTTTCCAGGTCATTGCAGAGCAGCTGCAGATTTCTCAAGATGTTGGTTTCTGAAAGAGACCTTCTAGCCTCTTTATTGCAAGAGTGAAAGGCAATTTTAGGTGTCAGCTTTTATGGTGGGAAGAGTTCTTCAGCAGAGTTCAGAAAGACATGACAGGCAGATGTTTCCTGCTTGGCCCTTTTCCTTAACTCAAACCATGCCATGCAGACCCACAGACACCACCGACACAGGCAGCTACAGCTGGGACTCATCCCTGTCTGTCCTACCAGCCAGCCTGCTATGATTGCCTTCTGCTTTTCTTAGAGAGGGAAACACAAATGAGCCAAATCTGTTTTCTGGACATCTGGATTGAGTTTTATAAGAGCTTAAAAATTTCCTTGGTCACTCTTGTTGGAAAGAGCCCTTGAGCTTCCTGGGCTAATGCACCTACAGTTAACAGCCAGTGATAGCTGCTGTGATAAACCAGCTAAGCTTCCATCCCCATTGAGCAAGAATGAAACATGCCATACAGCTATTTGATCCACATGCTGTTGATCCCATCCATAATGTGACTGGTGGATGGGAATGGATGTACTTTTATGACCCAACTCACCAAAGAATTTACAAAAGGGGAGTGCAACACATTACCCTGGGTGGAGGGTGTGTGCATGGGTACCACAAGGTTTCTTTAAGAAGGCAAACCCATAGAGTGATGGAGACATCATAGCCATCGTTCTTCTTTTTGAAGTACATCTCCTCCCTCCTTTATGTCTCTGCTTTGACCTCTGCCCTTTCAACACAGCTGAAAATAAAAATCTTTTACTATTCTCATTGTGAAAATCCTCATTTAATTCTCACATGGGCTGGAGACTTCTGATTTTTATGTGATTTTGAAGGCCTCAATCATATCACCTCTCAGCCTCTCCTCTCCAGAACGCAGTCCCTGCTGCCTTAGCCTGTTCTCATAAGACAGCTTTTCCACCCCCCTGAGCATTCTGACTACCTGTTCTCTGGATTTTTTCTGTTACTTCTCTTACTCTATTACAGTCTGGAGATGGGGAAAGCAGCACTGCATAGTGAACTCAAGATGTGGGCACACCAAAGATTTAATACAGCCCCAAACGGATGCTCTCTGTTCTGTACATGACTACCTCCCTGATGACACTGAGCTGTGGCTCAACTCTAATGTCTCTGCTGAAGACCAGGTTCTCAGGAGCAGGGCTGGGCTGTGTTCTCAGCCAGACACATTATTTTAAAGGTTCTACGCCAAGGCAAAATAAAGAGTAAAGTGTGCAGATCTTCAGGGATGCAGTACTTCTCTGCTTTGTGTTCTCTTCTTACTGTTCCTCTGACCATGCTACCTTCCACAATACTCTGTGAAGCCCTTCCCTGTGCTCCCAGCACCTGCTGGACCCACCAGAATTGGTCCTCCAACACCTAGTAGAGGGCATCTGTGACTACATTGCCCATCCTGTGTAACAACTAAGAGTTTATGTGTGCAACTGCTCACAGCCCACACAGTGGCCTGGATCAGGTGGAGCTGTGTCCCCTTCCAATGTCCATGGCTCCTTGGACATCCCTTCCCTCTGCAGATCCAAATGGGGTCCATCTGCCTGGAGTAGTCTAAGAGGGATCCTGGCAGTTTTGGTTACAGCCTCAGCTTGTGACTTGAGAAGCCCATCCCATCCTTCAGTTTCCTGCTTTGCAACAGCCTGTCTGAGACAAGGCAAATCATTCAGCCTTGTATTTAGTTCTCTTGCTCCTGGAAACCTGGCAGAAGAGCACTGCTCTGTGCCTGGGGAGGGGAGGGCTAGAAGGGGTGACAGATGTGTTCCAGATGGGAAGGCACTGGACACCCACCATGGGGGCCAGGCCTGTGTACCCTCCACTCCCACTGACATTCCCAAGCCTTGCTGTCTGGGATGAATTGGGGTGGACAAGGGTCAGTGCAGTGCTATGGGAGCCCCAAGCCAGGCTTCAGGGAGCCACACATGAGAGTCACCGGGACCAGCCTGCCCACGTCACAGCCAGTGTGCCAATTCTCCTGGCTGGGTGCTGCTACATGGCAGCATTCACCTGGTCTGAAAGAAAACATAGGTCAACAAAGAAATATGAGCACTCACTGCTGCTAGTGTGATACTTTATAGAGCCCCTGGGGTACTGACAGTCATTGCTCGTGGGCAATATACAGTCCCAGTGACTTCCATCCATCGCTGACAGTTTAAGATGCAGGTCCTAAATCCTTCACTTCCAATGTAGAAAAGAGGCCATGGATAAAACATATCCCACAGACTAAAATAAACCAGCTAGATGCTAAAAAAAGAGCCTCTGGGTAATCAGAAATCACTGTGCATGGAACATACTTTTTCTTGAAGCCAAATCTTACAGCTCTTATTTTGATTTTTTATTAGAGTCCCCAGAGCAATTAGTACACATTCCAATCCAAATGGCTCCTGCAAAACTACATCTTGGGGAAACAATGGCAGTTTTTTGCTTATAGAAAACAATAAAACTGAGTCTTAAAATCTTTAACAGCTTTCCTGTTTGCACTCTTTTGAAGTAAATCAAAGGGGGAAAATAAAACAATATACTTAGTATTTTTCATGTATTCCTTTTCTTGTACTGACACCTTGGCTACACAACACTTTGTGCTTTGAGCCTTCCTCCAGCCCTGTGCATGCATCATGCAGACCTGACTGTTCTTTGCACAGGAGAAAAAGAGTCATGGTCTCAGGCTTACAGAGGTGAAAGCCTGAACTGCACCACCACTTGGTGAGTGTGAGGAGTTGCATAAGCTTCCCCAAAAAAATGGGCCAAAGCAGAGAGGTGGTGAGCTTATGTGTTCCCCAGGAGAAGCATGAACTTGAGAGGGAAGGGCCAGGAGACTGATGCACATTGACCTGAATATCCCTCTATTCTAGACATCACGTTGGGTCTGTAATATTCCTGGAATAGGCTCCTTAAAACCCCATCCAGGGCGTCCAGGTTTGACAACAGGAGGACAAAGGTCCCATCAGTAATAGAGCAGACAATGGGGTCCATCTGACCCTTAGATCCCTGTTCCTTGCAGGGCTCCTCACAGGTTCCGCCTGCAGAAAACTGCTGCGATTCCCAGGAATCCTCCTGTGGCACATAGAGAAGCAGGAGCATCCAGAGAGGGAACAGCAAAGGAGAACAAATTTCTACTGCACCCTGGGGGAAGGAGGAGAAGGGCTGTTCCCATAGGGCTGTTGTTTCTGCCGCCCCAAACAATGCTCTCGACTAAGCGGATCTGGCCAAGTTGGTGGTTTGCTGTCGGATATCAAGGCCATGAGCCAGCGGCAGCGGCTGTAAAGCCTGCAGCTGTAAAGGCAAGTCATGACACACCACAAGACTCCCACACGTCCAAGGATCCCTACCACCCCTTCCACATGTCCAAGGATCCCTACCACCCCTTCCCTGGCTTGGGAGCACACACAGGGGGAAAGGGGCAGAGGCTTTCCGAGCCATGGTACCCCATCCTCAGGCAGCTCCCACAGCTCAGAGAAGAGCTTGAGAGCAGGGTGCCTACCTGGGCCGCAGGTGGGTCTCAGTGTCTCTAACCCTGCCTTAGTGCAGAACAAACAGCTCTTTTTGTTTGGAGTTTTCAAAGGGCACTTCCAGACAAATCTTATCCCTCTTTGGCTGTGAACAGCAGGGTTTCTCAGCTCAGCTCAGCTCAGAGCTGGTTCCATCCTCACCTCTGCCTATCTGCTCTGGTGCTCACTTTCTCTTGAGGAAGAGCTTTATAGTTCAGGTTGCTGCAAACCGGGCTTCTGTCCTGTCCGTAGGTTGCATTATAAAAACGGACTGTTCATGGGTCCTTTCCACTCTGTTCTGTGCAGCAGTGTAATTTAATTCATTAAAATCCATCTTTCCCCACAGCCAGGGTTACCTTCTATAAAGACCACAAGATCTGTAACAGCTTCTCATACCCATAAATGGAAACAGAGTTCTTCCCTCTTTTTTCCTCCCTTTGCTTTGATCCTCCCTCCACACATTCTCCCAGTATCCAAAATAATAAAACAGGTCTGGCAGCTGACTCAGACCCCAGGAAAGGAAATTCCTGCCATGCCATCTACGCTAAACCTATGCAACGCTTTGCTGCAAGACCTTAGCAAGATTTCAGGAGGCAGCAGGCAAGCCCACTCTGCTTGGACCCTAGGAGAAACATCCGTCATGATGGAGACCAGTACTGCAGAATGAACTGGAGTGTTGAGAGGGGGGTGAACTTCCCTGCACCCTCCAACACATCAATAAATATCTCATTTGGGGATACAGGAGAAATCCTTTCCTGACAGAGGACTAGTAACACACTAGATCTTTACAGAGATGCTCTGTCCAGAGAAGTTGGTAGACAAGCTGTTTGAAGACAAATGGATTCCAGCCCAAGGGACATGGAGTCCAGCAGCACAGAAACGTGCAGAGGCACCTGGGCACTGGCTTTGGGCTCCTTGAGAGCTCAGTGTGTTCTGGAGAGTGCTGCAGGGAACAAGGTCTTCCTGAGCAGCTCCCAAACCTGTTGGGAAGGCTGGAAGAGATCAATCAGACTTTTGTGGGCACTAACATCAGAGACAGCTGTTTTAAACCCAGTTACTGGTGACCAAAGTTGATGTGCAGCACCCTTCAATGCCAGGTAACTCCTCACTTGTTGGTGAGAGCATGAAATCGCCCTTCTCTCCACAGAGCACTCATCTGTGAAGGGCAAGGTCTATACTCATGCAGGCAGACTGACAAGTCCTTCATCCATATGGAACCACCAGGAACAACCTGATGGCATTAGTGTGAATGGGACAGACACTCTGGAATCTGGAGGACAAGGGAGAGGATCCTCCTTCAAGGGAAAGAACAACAAGCATTGGGGATGTCACGATACACATTTACAGACATGTCAAAAGGTCTGCCTTTCCATCCTGGACCATCTCCACAGAAAAAGGAATAACCTTTATTCTCTTCTTCATGAGGAGAGGAACTAGGCTCCCGTGGCAGAGAGGAACAAACCATCTTTCACCCAGCAAAGACTCAGCCCTGGTCTCTAAAGGGCTATCCCTGCTCTATCAATCAGGTGTGTTTTCCTCTTGACAACACTGCTCTGTACTTCCCACACCGCAGAAGCACACCACTTTGGTTCCCATGTCCTTGAGGTTCCCGTGTAGGCAGACAACTGGTTCAAGACTCTTGAATGTTACTGAGTTGCCACCATGTCAGTCTGGCCAACTTGCGTTTCCAGCTGGCCTCCAAACCAAGAGCACTGGTACCAAGGCATCCATGACAGGTATCTTGACTACTTAAGATGTTCAGGCCCAGAAGGCATCAAGTCTAGAAAAGACTGCTGGAGGAGGCCAGGAGATTGTCCAAATAGGACTAAGCCCTCCAACTGACTTCAGCAAGCAAAGCCTAAAACGGGATCAACTAGTGTCCACTTTGGATGCACGGTGAGACAACAAAACCCATCTGTGAAGGGAACAGTTGGGTAACTCTCACACCAGTGGGGAATCTTCTATTTTCACCCCTGTGAAGGAAAGGAAGAACAGCTTCCCTCATTTCTCCCACCTGAGATGCACTGAGATGCATCTCGCAGACTGAGATGCACTTACTTGGCTGGAGAACATGGACTCAGACAAAATTTGCTGACAGGCAACAGGGCTGGAACTTCACTGCCTAACATTTCAGGGCGTCAGGGCATGGAATATGGCATTTCCGCTGAAGTTAGCAGCTCTGCTTGTGCATAAAGCTGTTTGCCCAGAGGACCTACAAGGAACAGCCTGAGAAAATAATACCTAGTACGAACGGACTTGAATATGTCATCAGGACCAAATCAAGACATTTGGGAGGCAAATCATTACAGGGGAACAGATAGGACAGTGCTCTAGGAAAACCATCTCCTCTTAGACCCAGAGTGATCATCAGCCTTTTTCCTCGTGAATACTCTACCTATAAGCTCACTAGTTCTGCAGTCTGCCATTTTCTCGTTGTTTTAGGCCAAAAATTCCCTTTCAGAATTGCAGGAAAGTTTCCTACAAGGGAAGTGTGGGTTAAGTAAACCCTCCTTTCCCAAAGGAAAACAGATGATCACTGAACTTCTGAAAACTGTCTATTGGCTGTAGAGCACCAAGGAGATGTGATGAACTGACATCATCCTTCCCCGCTGGGAGTAATGCTTGTACTGTTAGCTGGCAAAGGTGTATGTTCTGCAGGTGGCATGACCACCCTCCATCCTTTCTCCCAGGATCTTTCACTCAGGAAGAAAGATCTGGAGCCCACCTACATTTTTGATTGGTCCACCACACCTATGCAGGTGCTGTCTGTCTAGCTCAGTCTCCCCCAAGGCAGTCTGCAGGGTGCAGAGTGTCAATGAAATGACTGGAAAGATAATAGCGTATTTATTTCCAGAACTTACAGAGTGGGATGGAGCCACTAAAAAAAAAGCAGGATTTCATTGCTCTGTTAGGATGTGGTAATTTATCATATCTTTAACATGGCAACAGGAGATGCTAGTCAGAACTTGACTATACCAGAACTTGCTTGAACACATGGTAAAGCACGTTGAGTGGGATTCATCTCACCCAAACGTAGACATACCCAGCTGAGCTCAGCCCCCAGGCCCTCTCACAGTCAGCAGAAAGGCTGCATCTGATCTGTATTAGAAGTCTGTGTTACACTGAGAAAACTGCACTCTTGTGTTCACTGGCCAGACCTCCACAGCCCGGGACAGCAATCCCAGCAATCCCAGATGTTTATGTGGTAGAAACCTACTTTTAGCAAGTGACCCAGCACTGCTGACTACGTTTAGGCTGCAAACACTTCCCTGTATACAGCTCTCCGCAGACACGCTTCTGCTGCTTCAGATTAGATAGTGCGTGAGGAACAGACCGCAGGTTGTCTTTTTCTCTTCCACAGCCAGTTCAAAGCGGGTCCAGCTCGCATTGCTGTGCTTTCAGTTTAAGAAAACAGGATTTTCAGAAAGAATCAGTGAGATTTTCTGAGTCAGTTTCTCCATTTTGGAATGGCTGCTGTCATGAGGATCCACAACCCCCAGAAACATCACTTCCCAAGATTACCAAAATGGTTTGACTTGATGATCTTAAAGGTCTTTTCCAACCTAAATGATTCTGTGATTCTAAAACTGGTTTCCCAAAGTGTGGATGCCTTGAGTGGCATGCAGTTTTGAAGCTGATTTGCTTTGAAAAATGAGCAAGTTTCCTAGAAAATACTACTGGAAAACTGATGTAGCCATTTTGCAGCTCCTGGGCAGAGGCTTGATCTGCCCTTAATGGATGTTCTGGATAAACCATGCCAATAGGAGTGCAATTCTTCTGATGAAGGAGTATAGCTCTAACAGGCATGCCCTAATGTAAAGGTGCTTTATAGAGACGGGTCTGTTTCTTCTCCGCAACGGAATTATAAGAGCGAAAAAAAAGGCTGACATAACTGCATCAGGACAGTGCATTATTTTAACTCTGCTTGCTCTTGGATCCAGAGGCTTTCCTAATCTCCCAGTGTGCAAGATGGCCTGCACTAGGTCTTGTGACAAGGCTACAGGAGAGTTGCTACACCAAACTGCAGTAGGTCTTTTTGCCTCTTAATGGTCTTTTTTAAAGTATAGAGTTCTCAGGGCTTTTCTCCTGGTTCTTAAACATCATTACATTTAGGCATCAGGCAATGATTTGGGGAACTGAAGAACTGGACTGAGTCATCACTGATGCACAGAGGCCAGGCCGGCCTGCCAAAAAAAAGTGTGTTGTAAAGATGAAAGGTTCAGGAGAGGAATGCCTTTCAGCCTGGTTCATTGGATGACCCAATGACATAGTAGCACAAGAGGAGTGGCAGTTAGGCTTGCTGTGGGAGCATGCAGCCTGAGATAACTGTGCAAGCTGCACATTGTGCGTCTGAGACTGGGAATGTCTGATTTTTATAGCGTGCAATATTAAAGGGACAGTGTCAACAAAGTGCACTCCTTAGAGTTTGCTGTTGTCTGGAGAGCATCCTGCTTGTGTTTACAAAAAAAATCTAGGTCATTAAAGCACAGGTTTCTGCTACAGGGTCTTTCCCTGCTATAATTTTGTAGCCACTTACCTCCTCTCTTGGTCTGATGGCAGTAATAGTATCATACCTGCATTTTAGGTGTTGCTGTCACACTGCACTTTGGCTGTGATGCTGCACATCCAAGTCTCCTGCACATCACCTGAGGTTGTTACTTCACTCCTGGTCCCCAGGCAGCTCTGGTCCAACACTCCCACCCAGCAATGCAGAGTCGCCTCCCCTTGGCGTCATCACAGTTCTCACATAGGGTGCACGTAGGAAATCCAAGCTTCCTGAAGCCACGTCTGAACACCCAACTCTCCCCTTTATTGCACGCAAAGGAGGAAGCCTGGAGAATACCAGAGCTCAAAGTGGCTAAAGGACACAGCTCCAAAAGTTTTGGATAAGAATATCATGCTTGTTATATCTTATGATTTATGATCTTATGATCTGGGGGTGAGGGATAACGCCCATTCTGGTGTCCCATGCCCCACACTGTGAGGTGCCATGCCAGAAGCAGGTCCTAGCTGTACATGCATTGGACACGACATGGACATTGGAAAGCACCCACAGGAGCAGGCATTGTCCCAGACAGAAGTGGTACAAGACTGCTCTGTGGCTGCGGTGGGCATGGATGCTGCTAGGTGGGTTGGCAGCTGCCTGTGAGGAGCAGCCAACAGCAAGGACCACCCAGAGGAGGGCAGAAGGAGGGGTGCAAAAGGAAAAATCATGCTTTATCATAAAGCACATTTGTAAATAGTTTATAAAGGGTTAATAAATTATTAGCAAAGACTTTCAGCTCCTTGCAGACAGGCACTCCTGAGCACCTCAGAAATACTGCCTGTAACACGGGATGAGCTGCTTATTAAAACTGCTCATTACCTGCCTTAATCCTTTCAGAACAACCTCTAATAGAAGGAGCCTAAAACCGAGGGCTGGACAGAGAGGGAAGTGAGATGTTTTGCTGTTTTGAAAGACAGCTGTGAGCTCTCCTCTCCTCCACTGCTGGGCTCAGGATGTCTCAGATGAGAGCAGCCAAGTGCCCCAGCTCCTACCAGGCTCCTCGGCTGGGGAGCACAGGGAGGCTGATGAGCCTACAGGCTTAAAAGGGAGGTTTGGGAGAGAAGAGGCTTCATATATCAAGGTCAGAAGGAGCAGGGTGGCAGGTCACCATGACATGGGGGGCTGCAGAAAAAGTATCTCCTTAGCAAAGGCTCTTTTTCAGGTGACATGAGCCCTCAGCTCCACCAGACACACCATGGCAGGGGTTCATGGCTGCACTGACCAGGGGGAGATGGACAGCAAAGGACATTGCAGGCCAGTGGAATCAAGCCTTCAGGCTTGGGACCCCCAACCCACCCCAGTCCAACTCAGCCCAGTTCAGCTCAGCCCAGCCCATTTCAGCACAGCACAGCATAGCCCAGCCAAGCTCATCTCAGCCCAACCTAGAACACCAAAGTCCAGGCCTGGTGGTGGCTGATGGCCCCTCAGCCCAGTAGCCCCCACACCCCAACTCAGTTCAGGGAATCAGACCAGATGTGCACCAGGGACACCCTGTTTCTCCTGCCATGTCTGTGAACAGCTCACTGCCTGGCAGTGGATGCCCAGGATGAAGGCAGACAGCAGAGCTAGCTTGGGCTCGGGACACAGCAGAGCCAGCCCAGGCTGTCCCTCCACACAGCCGTCCAGCTGTGCCTCATGTGGCCTCAGCACAGCCATGGACCAGCAGTGCCACACACCCAACCCACAAGCCTCTAGGAAGAGGCCATCAAAGGATGCCTAGCTGCTGCAGCAAATTAATTCTCTATACTTCTGAGAGAAAAAAACCCCTATTGTTATTTGCTGCCTCAGTTTCCCTACCTAGGCAACAGAGAAAGATGCCTCCTGGGACCTGGGGAAGAAAGAGAGCTTTAATGGTGAGAGAATGCCAAGAGACCTGGAAAAACAGCCTTGAAAGGACAAAGGACGCCTTCTCCACAAAGGAGAGGTTAAAGGCAGGTTAACACTCAGCTGCAGGCAACCAGCTCCTGCTTCAGCAAGCTCAAGACTTTGGTGAGGGGTAGCTCGAATAGCTGCCCTTGCCTGGTGTTGCTGACTTACAAGATAAAACCTAAATACTCATTAAAGCAGCACTTGGCAGAAACCCCATCCTCAATCACAAAAATAATTTAATTTTTTTTATGAGTCTGAAGCCTTTGGGGCCTCATAATCTAATTAAATAAAGCGTTCTCACTTTCCTCTTGCCTGGTCCCCTAGCTTCTGTTGTACCAGCACAGCCAAATATATATTTTTAATTTAGCAGAATCCCCCTGCATCATGTATCCTCTTCTGGCCAGAAACCACCTCTGTTTACCCCATGCCTGTGTCCTGCTTGGGCAGGCTGTGTCCGTAGGCTGGTTGCTTTTGTTCCTAGAAAGTGCCCAAAATACTGGGGTCCCAGTCTGTCTCCATCCACTTCCACCGTCTGGGTACGCTCTGCCCTTTCGAGGAGCAAACATGCAGAGCCTGGCAGGAGCAGAGCATCACCTAAGTGAGCTCTGCCTTGGGAGGGAGATCTCATCTTAGTCTGCAAGATCCATCTGCCAGGTGGGGAAGTTACATTCCTTTAGGACATGCAACAGGGAGAGGCTGTATGTGAGCTGAAGCAGGTGCCACGCACTCCTTCTGTATATGGCCAACACCAGCCAATGCACAGGGTGGACAGGGGCCTCTTGGAGCAAGACCAGGGCTTGCTGTGGAGGAGGTTCCGTCAGCAGGTCTTGCTTTGCCCAGAGCAACACCTGGCTGTTTCTCTGAGCTGCCCTCAGACCATCCAGCTCCGGATCAGGTGCTGGAGGGAGATGGGAAGGTACTGCAAGGAACTACCTCTCTACCTCTATGATGCTCTTTCCCATAACCGTGTGAAATTTTTTTGAAAAATTGTTCATTGGCTGAAAATTACAATTATAGGTCAGCTAAATCTTACCTAGATCTGTGATGCATTTGTGCTGAAACCACTTAGGAGATGGATTTCAAAAAAACATTAATAATTGCAAGAACAGAGCTTTATGCTTTGACTTTGGAGCATGGAAGCAAATGCAGAAAACAAAAACTGAAAACAAAAATTGAAACCCATTTAGTTTGATATTGTAACATTTCCCT
>NW_010267540.1:12900-37912 GCF_000690775.1 Eurypyga helias
TAAAAGAAAAAAGAAAGATTTGGGTCAAATTTGATTTTTCATATCCAGAAATTAATAGACAACTGTCACATAGGGGAGGAGAAGCTAGAGAGGTGGCTAAGCTCACATCGTTTTCTCTGGGTTTTTCAGTACGGTTGGTGCAGCTCAGTCACCTGGGTCTGATATAAGTTTTCCTGCACAATGCTGACCAGGAGAGCTCAGAGGCACACACTCCAACCCTCGATAAGGGGACAGCACTGATATTTACTCTCCTAATGCAGATCTGTATGTTGTCTTTTGAGGGCAGGGTTGGCTCTCCATCACAGAGCCACAGAAAGGCCACAGAGAGATGAGGAGCTCAGCTGCCTTGCCTGGAAGGGAGAAGAAGTGACCACACAAGTCACCAAATCCAGCTGTGAGCCCTTCAGTCCAGAAAACACTTCATCCAGAAGATGCCAGAGTGGTCCTGTCCCCAGCACGCTCCCTGCCACACTCACAGCACACTTCAAGCTCTGCAACAGACTGGGGGCCTTGCAATGCCAAGGTGTCTTAGCTGGAGATACAAAACCAGTGGACTAGGGCTTTGCCATAGTGGGGGCTTTGGGAGATGGTCCTAGGAACCAAACCACGTCCCATGTTGTAGAGGAAGGCAGAAGATGCTGGGATGAATCCTGTGCCCATCCTGCTTGAAGGGAAACCTGACCCTTTCCCTGAGCCCATGCAATGACAGGGCATCCCACCAACACTACCTTTGTTGGGTGCCATTCAGGATGCCTCAGAGATGATACAAGGCCCTCTTGGTCTGGTAGTACCACAAAGGTGACACCCTGCGCAGTTTGTGTGGGACCCCTCAGAGTGACACTGAGGGGACTCCTTCAGGTGTGGTCTCCTTTTCTGGGTCCCAGTGCGAACACAACTCCTGACCAGGACGTGGGGATCAGCCATTCCTTCGAACAACACTACAGTAGGTTGCCTGGGCCACCTGCCATTCCTGCCCCCTCCACAGCCACCAGCCAGGCCCTCCAAGACTGGCTCACATACCACAGAGCTAAAAAACCATGAGGAAAGGGTATGGCGCAATGAGAAAGAGGAAGAGGAAGGAGCAGAAGATATATAAACAGTGGTGGTGAAGAGACAGGTGACAAACCATGCATCCAGCGCACGGCTGAAGCCCAGAGCTCAGAAAAAGCATGGAGAGCACAAGAAGGGGCTCGGGCTCAGCCGCCCCGTCTCTGCTTGTGCTGCCTGCAGCTCCTTATGTTCTATTGCCCTGCCTGGTGCAAGTGAGGGAGCACTGGGGCTGCTCCAGTGACAGGAGCAGCATTTGCTCTCAAGAAGGAATCACTAGTATACCTACCTGCGATGTGAGCAGAACTAGGTGCTGCCCAGGGCCAGGAAAGCTAGATTATGGACTGCAGGGAAGGACCTGCCTGAGCATCTCAGCTGTTCATCTCCTGGAGCTCCTGCAGGAAGACAAAAGGACAGCAGTGAGGATGAAGGGTGAGGTGGTTAGTGTCTTTCCAAGAGCCTTCCCACTGGTGAGCCCAGCCTGCCAGCCACCTCTCCAGGGTCACAGAGGAAAGGAGGGAGGGAGCCAGAACTGACCCCATCCCTCTTGTTTATGATTCCTGCACCATAACCACCACAGAAAAGCATCATCAGGCTCATGTGCAGAAGGTACCACCCCTTTGGTTCCATCTGACCACTGAGAGCCTGGATGCACTGAGCCTCACATGGATCTTGTCCCAGCACACCCCTCGGAAAGGCATTTCCCTGCTGAAAGGGTGAGGAGGCTGTTTTCACCTTCAGCAAATCTGACAAGGAGATGTCTCCATGGAAGAGACTTTGACCAGAACAGCAACCAGCAACCTCAAGAGATGTGGCCATTTACAGAAGCAGATCACTCACTCCAGGGACTACATTCATGCAGCTTCCAACCAGGCTTTTCCCTTAGCAGGAATCACTCTGCCCATAACCAGCACTTTGGTGGCAATAGCAACAGTTCCCTCCCCACCCAGAGAGCATCTTCTGGTAACGCCATCAACCTGCACGATTCAGCAGGGCCACACGTCTGGGCTGAGCAGGCCTTTCCATTTTCTTTTGGCAACAAGCAGCAGCTCCAGTGTTGGGCAGAACCGCTGACACCACATGGGGCAACTGCCAGACAGAGAAGACACACCAGATTCCAAAGGAGACTTTTCACTTTGGTCCCTTTAACATGGTGGCCTGATGTACTCAGTGCTGTGTGCCTCAAGGCAGGCATAGCACATACAGATCACGGCATGGCATGAAGCTTGTGGCAACAACAGATGTGGGGATCTTTATCAGTGGGAAAACCCACAGAGGATGGAGACAAAAAGGTGTCAGATGATTGGATGGAGGGAAGAGAAGGGATGAGGCCATAGTTTGAAGTCAAGAAGAGTAATACTGGGTATTATAGCATGGGAGATGAGCTGTGAGCAGCACCAGTGGGGAGAGTGGAAAGCCAAGACACATGCAGAGGCTTCACAGTCAGAGCTGGATGTCAACATAAAGAGAAATATGGTGGATACCTCCTGCGAAGTGCTAAGTATTCAACTCCACGTGAAGAGCCATGTGATGGCTGTGAGGCTTTGAGCAACCTGGTCTAGTGGAAGGTGTCCCTGTCCATGGCAGAGGGGTTGGAACTAGACAACCTTTAAGGTCCCTTCCAACTCAAATGATTCTGTGGTCCTATGTGTCATATAATGAGGACACCAGAGGGGGTTTGATTTCAGCTACCCTGTAGGTGGGGTCAGAAAAGTGTGTCCTCATCTTGGACACCACAGAAGCTAGTGTAAAACTGTTTGACTCCCTCTTGTCACCCACTGTGCAGCTAGAATCAGTGGCTTCAGCAAAGAGCACCCTTACTCCATCCACCAAGCCTCTATGAACCAGCACTGCTTCCCATCACCACCACCCTCCTCCTGCACCTACAAACTGGACTGCACCACCTAGATGTGGAACTGGCCTGGCAGTCAGTCTTGCCGGCAGAGCTCCTGCGTCCTCTGCCCAGTGCTGCCGCCATCACCTTGGCAAACTCACTTGACCACACCAAACCTCAGTTTCTGCAGAGAATAATACAGCCATGTCCTAGAGTAGACTGAAGAGTGATAAGGTGCTGAGACAGAAGGACACTCAGTATTAATTCAGAACTACTTGGCTTCCAGCCTCATGGATCCAGGAGGATCTCCAGGGAAAACCACCCACTTCAATGCCACTTGTGCCTAACTTTTAGGGGGAAAGAAGAGACAAAATGAGAACCACCCATTTTGTGAATCAGCCATCTCTCCAACTTCCCTTCTGGGCTTGGCCGCCCACTTTCAGACTTTATCCATTGTTTGCTTGGACTTGTACAGAAAAAATCACATTAAAGAAAATCCTAGCTGAATCACACACTTTGGAGCCGTTGCAACGGACAATTTGACAAGGATATGGAGGTCTAGCGTATTTTTAACACAAAAATATCTAATGATAATATGCTACACTCCTAGCTAAAAACATTATCTACTAGCATGGAGGGAATTTAAGCTGTAATACTAGCTACTCTAATGCAGGCCTGAACTCCATGCAAATATTACCCTGATCCAAGAGCTACAAAGCTCTGTTTATCCTAGTAATTAATTGTCTCATGTTTAGTGATACAATTAGAGAAACACTGCCATTCTGATGGGCTTGTTTCCACCAGTGCCTTTTACTACATTTACATCCCTACAATAGGCTTGGTCTTACAGAAAAGGGTGAAATTGCATTTATGGAGACAATGCCACATGCATTCCCAGAGCATTTTGTAGATGTAAAGTTAGGCTCCAAATTGCACGTTTATTGTGTGAGCACACAATGAGCTCAGATTAAATATTGACTAAATCCAGCCTAACACCCAAAATAATGAAGATGAGCACAATAGTGTGATTTACTCCCAGCCGCTAGAGAAATACACATCTGTAACATATAACATGCCCTTTCCACAGATATACTCTTTGTATTCTAGCCAGCCTTAGGCAGGAAAATTTCATTCTTGTAAATTACGGATTTTCTTTCCCAACTGCTGACACATTCATGTTACCAGTTGCAAAGGAAACAAACGCAATAACAAAACAAAACAAAACAAAACAAAACCACCAAATGCCATTCTCTGGTACAGTGATGAGCAGGTGACTGGCTCCTTGTATCCTCAAAGTTGAGGCATGAAAATGGAAGATAAACATGGCTAAAATCAGAGAATCTTTTCTCTTTTATCCCCTAAGATGTGGGAGCCAGTAGGGAGGTGTGGGCATGGCAGGTATCTTTTTAGAAACTACTCCCAGCCCCAGCTGTGCTCTGAAAACTATCTGTCCTTCTCATGCCTTCCCCCTCCCCAGACTTGTGGAAGAAATTCAGGGAGACATAGATGCTAATACAACAATTATGATAATAACACAGCACTGAATGGGGGCAACACACACCCTTCACAGCTGCTCGACCTCTAAATCCTCTAATACGGTACTGCTTCATTCAAGATTAAAAGAAATTGTAAGCTAGCACAGACAAAAAGACACAGGAGGAGAGGCAGGATCTCTCTCGGCGGTGAAGCCCCACTCCAGTCCAGATGCAGTCATATCACTTCAGCTTCTCTGTACCATCTCCATGACAACCATGTAATTTGGATGCAATAACCACTGCCGAATTGATCTTTAAATGTAGCTTTGTTATAAAACATAATACTAAACATGTCAGGCTCAGGATAAAGAAAAGTAGCCCCCTACCAATGAGGACTGTGGTTTAAGAGCCCCCCTTTAATTTTCCGCTGCTGAACAGTCTTGCTATTTCAATAATGGCATGGATGAGAGGATCTTAAAATCAGTAACAGCAAACACTATTTGTGTGTGTGTATGGCATGCTGTAGTATAACATCTCAAACAAGACACCAAACTGAGAGCTGGAAAAATGTGTCAATGTATATTCAGAGAACGGGCATCTGTCCACATGCACGCGCATGCACACACACAGACACACGTATCAGGGAGAGTCAATCTCTAGCAACTGAAGCATACAGCTGATGCATCAAATAATCCCCATAAGAATCAAAAATGGTATTACTAAGCAAAATAGGATGGGGGATCAATGTACCGCACGTTAGACAATGAGAGCAGGGGAGCTCACATTTGCACTTACCGGAGAATGAGCTGTTTATTTTTTGGCCCCTTCACAAATGCAGCTCCCTTTTCTCTTCAGCAATCCATGCAAAATAATCTGCAGTCCCACCGACGGAGGAGTGGCCCCGTCCCTCCCCCTCCACAACCTTCCTAGACCTCCCTGTTATTGGCTTCCTTCTCTCTTTCCTCCACTCACCCTCTCTCTTGCTGGCGTTACACCTCACAGCCTTCCCCCAAGGTGTCAAGAGAGTGTTGGGGATCCAGCAGGCAGGGTGGGAGGGGACGGGAGAGGGGGAGGAGGCAGGGAGTGGCGGTGAATGGACTCAGTGAAAGGATGGAATAAAGCCCTTACTGGAAGCCCCTGGAGGAGCACGCGGCAGGAGCAGAGCTGGCACTTGGCTGGGAGGCTCCTCTCGCCACTCGGGATGCCAACAATATTCCCAGGGGTGTTGGGGCTTGTCCCCCTACATGCACCCACAAAGCGCCAGCAAATCACCACCCTTCAAGCTGAAGGCTTGAAGTTTTAGGTTGAAATCCTACCAAATACTCACACTTTAACAACTGATGCACTTCTGTACACAGACGTACAGCACTGGAAGTGCTTCAAGGACCCACTCTGGTGCAGACCCCAGCACTGCAGGTCAGCTTGCCCCATGCCTCTGGGCACTCCCACCTGCTGCAGTCCATTGTATGGCATCCCGTTGCATCCCATTGCATGGCATCCCATTGCATCCTGCCCCACCCCACAGCCAAAGAGCCCTGATGGCTTTCATCAGTGGTGCTGCCCTGCCAAGCCTGCTCCAGAGCCACTCCCTCCACGGCAGGCCAGACCATGCACCTGCTCACCATCACTGGGACCTTCTTTGGCAAAGCTGATGCATCTCCGTCCTGACAGCCCCTGTGTGTGAAGGCAACCGTTTTGTCTACATGCTAACACTGGCATCTGGTCACCAAAGATAGCTGGGGGCACAGTGTAGGGTGGGGAGGCATGGGCACACAACAGACTTCCTGCTTTAGGGGCCCCCTGACTTTACTTGCAGCACTGCCCTTTGGACATTTCGTGCCTGTAATGCAACAGGGTTTTCCATGGATGTACAGAGGAGCAGTGGTGGTTGCTTTCTGGTTTAAGTTGCCCAGCTGGAGCACAAGCCTGTGGTCCCTGAGCCTGAGCTGTCTGGGGCAGTGGCCAGCTAACAGGATCCTTCACCTGCAGCTGGCACACACCTTTTTACTGGGATCACCCATGTCTTGTCAACGCACATGACCCCAGATACTCACCCATCTTCGCAGGGACGTGTGATGCCTACTCGCTCTCAGCCCTGTGCCTCATGGTGCCCACAGCACCACGTGCATGCACCCTCCTCCCTTCTAACAGCTCACAGGGGACTGAGGGCTCCCACAGCAGCATGTGGAAAGAGCAGCCTCAGGCTGGAGAGGAAAAAGGGTTTGGTGTCTGACCCAGAAGCACATTCCAAGACAGCCAATGGATTCCTGACTCCTTGAAGAAAACCTCTCCCCAGACATGTGTGTCTCTTGGAAACTTTGTTCCAGAGGATGCACACCGCTGAGTGAGCAGGCAAATCCCCACCATCACAAATTAAAAATATCATTACAACATATAGCCATACATCCAAACACCGAAGCTCAGACATTAGATGCAATAATGTCCTGGAGCAGCTCAGCAGAACACGGCCGTATATTCTTCCAGAAGGGATACCCCACAGCACAGCACACGGGGTTGTTTGCCAGGGATAGTATCGGTAATGAACCATGTAATGAGCCACCCTGCAGCTATACTCAGGATTTATCCAACAAACGCAAGTGTAAATGAAGGTTACTGTGCTGGAGAGGCACATGGAATGGATCTCGTGGCCATGGACAAGGGCAGTAAGCAGCCTGACAAATCCAGGTGTGTTACTGCTAACCTCCCTCAGGGTTCCTTCGTCCGAAAGACACGATTTGCCTTACACCATTACAAAAGTCTGTCCTGCTCCCATCTCTGATCAAGACTAATGTATTTGTAGTCAATCAATTATCAGGTAAGGGTGATTTAGCAAACAAAAAAAAAATTAAAAAAGCACAATCAATATTCATGTCTCTTGTACTGTTCAAGTCTGAAGGCAAGTAACAAAATCCAATTCCTGTGCAGCCAGTCCTAGGAAGTGACATTTTGCAGCATGAGAAAATGAGGTTCAGGTTTCTAAGAATACATCCACTGGTGGGGCTCCATATAACTGGGTTATCATTCACTCTGCTTCTGGGAATGAGCAGATCAACAGCTGGATTCAGGGAGAAAGCTCCCCTCATCCCTTGAGTGGGGTGGTGTGCTTGTCCTTAACATTTATGAGACACCCCTAACAGTAACAAAGTACTAGTACTTTTCCTGGATAGCCAGTAGATCTGTGTTAGATGCCTTGTGTGTGTCATAACTTTTTTTTTTTTTTTTAAAAACTCCCAAACAAGCAATTTTGGACATGCTGTCTAACTGCCTGGATGTGCATGTGAACGTGCCGATGCCATTTGACACCTGTGACACGAGTTCTCTGGAAAAGCAGGAGCAACCTCCGGAGAGGCCACCTTCCTTTCACGCCTACACCAGGGGAGCCACCCCTCAAGCCCCAAAAATGAAAGCACACATTGGGGAGCCTTCCAGGCAGCAGGGAACTGCAGGCAGCAGGGAACTGCAGGCAGCAGGACTAAACAGCACAGACCACACCACAGGCACGAAAGTTAACCAGCTACACTCTACAAACAGTGGAAACACTCCAGCAAGGCTGATATAAGAAGCAGATGTCTGGAAGAAGATGAGAGCTTCTGGTCCTGAGATTGTTCACGGTCACATTCTCCCATGGGATCCACCGATAAACCAGAGCTCCAGGGCTGCTCCAAGCCTGGCTGCTCTGCAGCCCCAGCTCTGCTCCCCCTTCGCTCTGAGTGGAGAAGCGAGGACCACCTACCCTACAACCCCACAGAGTCTATTTACTTCACCTGGCAATTGAAAAAGTGTCTTAACTGCAGCTTGGTGCCTAAGATTGAAATTCTGCACCCCTGTTACAAGTAGTTTTCCAGCCGTGCCCGGTTCAGGGTGTGTAG
The DNA here is from genome assembly GCF_000690775.1 of Eurypyga helias. Classification (NCBI taxonomy): domain Eukaryota; kingdom Metazoa; phylum Chordata; class Aves; order Eurypygiformes; family Eurypygidae; genus Eurypyga; species Eurypyga helias. The sequence continues at coordinate 21,126 of NW_010267540.1, forward strand.
TGCGGGACACAAGGACACTCCTGGGTGCTGCTCAGCCTTCTGTTTAATTTCTTCTATGAACACATCACAAGTGTTTGCATGCACCCGGGAATGATTCTGCTTCCATGTCCTCCCACAGATGTTTTTCTCAGGAAATCCATTGAATTTCCCAGCTGGGACTCACTAACTTTCAGTACAAGTCACTGATGGAAGCCAGAATTAGGAGAAAGCTCTACAGAGATCTTGCGGCCTGCTCTTTGCAGGTAGTGTAGGCAGGGGGATGTGGAGGGGAGTAACAGTCCTCTGAAGAAGGGTCAGTCCCTGTGAGACTTTGTTTGCATTTCTCTTGACACTTAAAATCAGCTCTTTGTTCTGGATAATGGCTGTTCTGGAAAAGTCTACCCTGGAACTGTCTGAGCCAACTGCTGAGACATGGAGGTGGTGGTTCACATCAGGGGCACCAGACCTGGTCGGGAGATGGCTCTTTTTGGCTATTTTGGGGGCCCAGGAGAGCTGAGATTTGTTAGTCTCACCCTGGGTGGCTGGATGACAGGCAGAAATGATGCTTTAAAAATAATCATGAGCAAAAGGCTGCATGCAAGGAGCTCCTGTAGGGCTCTGAGGCAGAAGGGCTGCTAACAGGTTTGTAAGCCTGGGAAAGGGCGAGGGAATAGGAGAGTCTCTCAGAAGAGGGTCCAAGGCAAGCATACACCTTTGCGTGTGTGTGTGCACGTGTATCAGTGCGCATGAGCGCATGTGCCCGGAGAGACCCGCTGTGTTGGTTTTGGCTGAGATAGAATTAATTTTATTCCTAGTATCTAGTATAGGCCTGTGTTTGGGATTTTTGCTAAGAAGAATGTTGGTAACGCTGATGTTTTAGTTGTTGCCAGGTAATGTTTATATCAGGCCAAGGACATTTTTCAGTTCCTCATTCTGCCTGTGCTCTCCCACCTTCTTCTTCTCTACAAGAAGCCAGGAGGGGGCACAGCCAGGACAGCTGACCCAAACTGATCAAAGGGACATTTCATGCCATAAGGTGTCATGCTCAGTATATAAGCTAAGGGGGGGAGGGGAGGAATCACTGCTTGGGGACGGGCTATTGATCAGCAGGTGGTGAGCAATTGTTGTGTGGTGCCATCACTTGGTTTTCTATATTCCATTGTAAGTAATATTACTATTATTTCCTCTCCTTTTGCTTTCCTATTAAACTGTTTTTATCTCAACCCACAAGTTCTCTAGTTTCCACCTGGGGGGTGGGTAGGTGTGAACAAGCAGCTGTGTGGTGCTTAGTTGCCAGCTGGGGCTAAGCCACAACCCCAGCATAGTGCAACACTTTGCTGGACTGGGGCTGAAGCCTTGGACACCGAACATGAGACCCACAGCTGGCTCCTTGTCTCCAGCCCCATTGGTTCCTGCTCCACAATGGTTTGTTCTGGGGTGGATCATGCTTGGCAGGGGATGATAGAGCCGCTGGGACACCACAGTGCCATGATGGGTCTGGAGATGGTGGGAGGGGGAGATGCTAACCTTGCCCAGGTTGTGACTTATAGGGATATTGTCAGGGGCCTTTGCTTTAACAGCCAGTTGAAAACTCCTTGGCCTGACAGGTTTGGAAAGCCCAGATGAGATGTGTCTTCCAGTAAAGAAGCTGCCACTTATGTACAGGAAAAAAGCACCTTCACCCCAGGGGAAACACTCCCAGCCTGTAGGTTGGTGTCACCCTGAAACCACTGGTTCTTCTTAGATGAGAAAGCCCAGCTGGTGCAAGCATTTTCCCCTAGGAAAGGTCTTTTGCCATAGACTCTGACCAGTTCTCCTCATAACCTCCTCCTGGATATACATTCAAGTGGAACTTGTTTAGTGGCTCCACAGGAGTCTGTAGGTCTGGAGACCTACACCATAGTTCATACTTCAAGCTCCTTGACAACTTTCTGGGTGCTGGGCCAGGACTCAGGTTTCAGTGCCAGCATGGCGAGTGCCCAGCACAGCCACTGCCATCTCTAGTGCCTCTGGAAGTCCCAACACTGTGCACAGCACGAATCTCCTGTGCGAGGATAGGTCACCTCTCTCGCGAATGCAAAAGGAATCGATGTGCTCTAGAGGTTTTTGATCGCCTGCCCAGTGTAAGTATTTCTGCCTGGGAAATCCCAGCCTGGAATATGGGAGACATCATTTCTGGCATTTCAGGTTTTGGCAGAAGGGAAGATTGATGCTGCTGGATGATCACTCTGTTCGCTCTCTTTCTTCCTGCATGTCAACTTTCAGATGAGTCACTGTCCTCCAAAACACCATCTTCCCTCTACTTGTGGGGGTTCCTGAGTGTATGAACTTGAATTTGCCTTCCCAAGAGCCCATCGTTGACATCAAATCAGCTCCCCAAGCAGACCCAACCACTCTCAGCATCTGACTTGTCCTAATTTCACTAACTCTTAGTGTATGAAAACTGTATCCTCAGCAACTGATCCTAGCAAACTCTGGGAGATCCAGCAGGCAGTCTGCTGTTCTTCTGGCTACAAGGGGTCTGCATCATCCCTTCCATGCTTATTATATTACAGTGCAATGAGTCTCCCCGTCTCTGCCGTTCATCTCACCTAAACAAACTTCATCTTATTTTGTCTGAACAATTTGAGGTGCAAATACACCTCAATGCCCCTCGTACCAATATACATGAGGTATCAACACCCTAAAAGGATTTCTTATCCATGTCTTATGAACCTATTCAATGTATTTCTTCTAGTCCTAGATATGTACAAACATTTTGGTTTACCAGCTGCCATTTAATATGCTGCCTGGTTACTACTGGAACAAGAAGCTTTCCATCATCTCTAAGATATGAACCCATCGGATTGCTTTTCTCCAGAGCTATGAATTTTTGGCTGGACACTTCTTTTTTCTGCAGTATCAGAGGAGACTCTTTTACCACCTTAATCTAAAAACAACATGCAGCATTTATTTTCTTCCTGATATATAGGCATATAAATACACATACATGCAGACTCTCTTATAGTCCTTAATTCTAGTAAACATAATTTTATTGACTGCTCTTTCAAATTAGCCTTCCAGATCTCTGCATTACATAGCAGTTAATTCATAGCGTTTGTTACCAAGTCCCTTCTTTTTCTATTTGGATTTTTTATTACCATTATTATTTCTGCTTTTCTCTTCCTCAGCAATGATAGATTCTTAGCTAAGAATATCTTTGATGGCTGCAAAATCGTGTGCATGCTGTAGAGGAGACAGCATCTATCAAAGTTTCTTAAACAACCCTAATTTATAGCATACATTTTGTCTCAGTTTTTCCTCTAATCATTTCTTGCTTGTAATTGTTCTCAACTTAGGAAAATTTACCACTTTAAAGTGCCTTGCATATGTATTATCAATTGAGGATTACATTCTGCCTGTAATAAATGCGATTAGGTCATTTAAACAACCATTAATTCTGAGTTTCAGTAATCAATTCACCTTTATCGGATTGAGGTCTGATACAGGATTACACCAAATTCACTGCATTACTTTCGGTATCAGAAAATTATCACTCATCATTTTTAGAATCTCTGGGTCTGTGTTATTGGCAGCAGCACGAGTCCTTCAGCATCTATCCTGGGGCTGAAAATCTGTTCTGCAAACATGGATTTTCTTTCACTTTGTTATGAAGCCGTTTAGGGAAGCTATTAGTCCAGCCCCCTAGTTTGACCTGGGAGTCTGCAGGGATACATCTGTGCTGGGCCAGATCAACATGAACGTGAAAGGAAGAGCAGCCCTTAGCTGTATATTAGGACAAGCTTGTGGAGGTGAAAAGGCTACAGGTTATTGGGCTCAGTTAGCAAAGCCACTCCCTTCACCCAATGGAAAGCAACTTCCAGAGGTGCCCATGGCTCCACCACTGCCATCCACCTGTATCCCTTAAGCACTGCTTCAGCAGGTGACATCCCAGAGAGGCAAAGCTCTGCGCATCTCCAACCAGCCCTGCACAGTGGCACCTCTCCAGCTCACTGGCATCTCCAGTGTGGCCTCCACCAGCTCTGTGCCACTCAGAGCATGGCTTTCTCTGTGTACCCAACACTGTGTGGCTCTTGGATTCCTATGAGAAGGCTCTGGGGAGACCTTATAGCAGCCTTCCAGTACCTGAAGGGGCCCTACAAGGAAGCTTGGGAGGGGGAGATGACGACACTTTTTACAAGGGCCTGTAGTGATAGGACAAGGGGTAACAGGTTTAAATTGAAAGTGGGGAAGTTTTGATTAGATATTAGGAAGAAGTTCTTCACAGAAGCACTGGAACAGGTTGCCCAGAGAAGCTGTGGATGCCCCATCCCTGGGAGTGTTCAAGGCCAGGCTGGATGAGGCTGTGAGCAACCTGGTCTATTGGAAGGTGTCCCTGCCCATGGCAGGGGCGTTATTATATTGAAGGGCCCTCCCCACCCAAACCATTCTATGATTCTATTAAGGTCTCTCTCCATCTCTGTTCTGCCAGCCCTGGGTGACCAGGGTGTCGGGTGATTCAGGCCTGTGTCAGTGTGCCTCAGTATTGGCACAGGATGTCCAATTTATTTTTGGAAAGGAGAATTTCCAGGCATGTGGCACTGATGTATGGGATGACTGCACAATCTCCGTTCTACTCACTTTTCTGCATTTCAAGCTCAGATGCATATAAAGGTGCTACTGATATCTTTGTTCATACAATTATATAGAGCCTATAATATCCTGTGACAGCCAAATCTGATTCACGGTTCAGAGAAGTCACCTTTCTTCTTTAATCAAAGGAATTTACTAGGTCCACTTCTGCTAGACCCCGACACCCTGAATATTGCAGTTGTCTTTGGAGCATTCTTGCAGCCTGTCATGGCAGACTCTCCATCCTGCCTCATGGATGAAACAGTCCCCTGGGCAGGCAGCATACCCAGAGATGGACACAATACAACCGGATCATCTGGACCCAGCACTGACTACTGGGCATCCATGACCATGATGCAGAGAGGAGGCTGGGGAGTGGCAGCTGCAAAGAGACATAATTTACACTTCCTCACAGCAGTCATGTTGTGTCAGGTTGTGACATCTCTGGGAGGTTTTCTCTTGCCAAACTGCAGTGGTTCCATCTCAGCCTGCCTGGGGTCTCGCTGCTTTTGGGATCTCTGACGTGCTGGGCTGACAGCCCTGGAAGCAGCATTGCAGAAGATAGGGAAGACGCTTTTGCTCAGAGCTTATACTTGTTTGGGGCTTCGACACAGCCTCAAGTTAGGTGGAGGGCATACAAGTAATTTTGCTGCCTGTGGGCAGGTTTACTGACATGAAGGGGGAGAGAAGAGAGGAGGGAGAATTTGCTGTTACCTGAGACAACCCAAGACAGGGAAAGAAAAGATGCTTCAGCCGTGGGAAGAGACCCCTGGCCTTGGTTCTTCCAGGTCAGGGATTGCTCAGCTTGCAGGATCAGGTACAATGACCAAGAATGGCAAAAAATTCTGGCCAAGGTAAGCTACACTGTCTGCGTACTGGGTAGCAGTGCCTCTCTAACTGTGGATGTTGGCTCAGTCATCTACCCTCACCTTTAAGGCACATGGAGATCAACAGTCTGGATGCAACCTAGGGGCCACAGCCAGGTGCTCTCGCTCTGATTTTCAAAGACCTGGGACAGGGGAAGGAGGATTAAAAACACATTTTGGAATTATAAACCTGATGTACATTATATTGTCTGTAAATGTAAGTTTTCAGATGATGGAAAGGGACATTGAAGTGATATGATGTTTCATTTAAGCTCAAGAGATAGGGTCTGGCTGGAAGATACGGGGAACAGAAGCCCAGAGGGTGTGGGGCTCCCACATTTGGGAAGGTGTTGGGCTGCAGTGGGACAATTAGCAATTCTGTGGTTTGCATCTACATCAACCTCTTCAAGGAGGATCTCAGCATCTTTTCTGCTCTCAGTGTTCCTGAGTTGCTGAAGTGCATTCAATATGAGGGACGTCTGGGGATGCTGATGGGGAGACGACACAGATGTCACTGAATTACCATTAGCTAAGTGTGCCCTTAGGACTATTGTAGCTGTAGCATTTAATCTTGCCAAAACGACCGCTGAAACTGGGACAGGGAGCACGAAACTGCATGGCTGAAGCCATTACAGACACCTAACATCACTAATGGCACTGCAAGGGGCAAAGAACGAATTATCCAGTGGCTGGACTAAGAGACTAAACCAAATTATTTCTGATAAAGCAATTAGTTATAGCCTAATATTTCCTCTCTTTCAAGCTAGGAGTCAGGGGAAGATAGTGATCTTCTACAAGTAGGGAGATGAAGAGCAGTTAAGCAATTTAGGGAAAAATAAATTGCAGTAAACTATCAGAACAAGACCATTTGCAATGAGGAACTACAATTGTAACCCTTATGACCTAATATTTTCCCTGAGTGAAACTCCCACAGGAAGCTGTGAAACGGATGAGCTGACAAAATACGTTTCATTTTCAAAGAAACATTTTTTAATTTGATATTTTTCATTCATTTCACTTCCAGATATTTTGCTTACATTCTAGCAGAAATGAATTCCTGTGTGGCATCGGGAAAGGACAATTCATTAGATGGGGATTGGGAAGGAAGCCGAGACATGTCTGGAAAGGCTGTCACCGTCCCTCATGCATTAACACATGTGCTGTTGCCATCACTGATGGCATCAAGGGCACAGCCATAATCAAGCTTCCTTTCTCCATCCTTCCACTAGTTTATAGATAATCTCGCCAGGGCTCAAGTTTTGCAAAAATCTCGATCACAGGGCACGTACCCATAGAGCTGGTATCCCTGGGGCCACTCCATACCATAAGCACGTTTCTCTAGCACAGAGGACGGGAACCTTGTTTTCAACAGGAGAGTTTATCAGCCACAGGTTGGTATGGAACTGAAATGCAGTTAAGTAGTTCTGCAGCCTGCACTACCTTTTAACTCAATTTCCATTTCCTAAACCACTGCTGACGTCTGTCTAAATAATCATTATCTCCACAACCACGCTGAGTGTTAGCTTTTGCTGAGTATCATGGAGATTTGGAGCTTTTGAAAGGATGCTGAGCTTAAGAAGCTGCCACTCCAAGTGGCTCCGGGTGTTTGTCGCATTTCACTGGCTCTTTTTTCCCAGTGCACACACAAACACACACCCTACGTGCATGCACGCTCTCTTTCATGTCTGTTGCCTAAGTGAATACTTCCCATCAGATCTTCCAAGCCACAGCAGATTTTTAATCAGTCAGATAATTCAATCACTCATTTCAGACCTGCTCTGCACAGCTGTCATTTTCAAGCATCAAAGCTTCTCTGTCAAAAAACACGCAGGCTGGGGATCACACAGGCATCACTGTTTCAAAGTGCTGGGGGGGAGCAGCAGGGGTGTAGCGGAAAAGAATGGGATGGATTAAATTAACTTATTATAAATACTTCTGAAGCTATCAGCCAACCATCCTCAGCAGAGAACAATGGCAAGGCACAAGGGCAACTCAGGAATCTGAAGGATTTGTAAGATATTTGCAAATCTCACTCTTAAATTTGCAGACTGGGGAGAAGGGGGGTGGGGGGTGGTGTCAGATGAAGCTTCCTGCCTGAGATGCTCAAGGCCACCGAATGGGATTTGGGTGTCTGGTTCTCATTAAAATTAATGGAAATCGGGTGCCCAGACCTACAGGCAGCTTACAAATCTTCTTCTCCATTTATAATTAACGTTTGCAACAGAGTGACTAAATATTTATACAATAGGTCACGTTATATACAAAATGGTAGTGGGGCCTATTGGTAGGTCAGGGACCAAGAGAAGGAGAATCTGATGGGATGTCAGGTTCAGTCTGCATTGTCCCTTGTTTAAAGCTCCTCTACTTGCAAATCTCCAGCAGCTTCCAATAGATCAACAGTTCTCAGGGTACAATACAGCAAATTAAAATGGCAGCTTTACAGCTTTCCTGGGTTCTTCGCCTCTCCCTCCCCACAGCTCTGACTTCCTTCACCAACTCACTTCACCTCTGCAAATCTCAATTTCTAGCATGAAAAATACACAGTATCACTTAGTTTACTCAGTTAGGAGTACAGCGGAACTTAATTGATGAACATTCCTCTGCTTTGGTCAAACACGCTATAGATGGCAGACACCAAGTAAAAGACTGACACTAATCTGTCTCCAGGCATTAGCAAAGCCCTGGCTGGAGCTGCACCACTGCATTTGCTCCGTAGCGATGGAGGAATTCAGTGTACAAAGCTGGTGGGTTGCACCCTGAAAGCATCTGAGGGATCTATGATCTGGGGGTGAAAGCTTGGCAGTCCTGCAGGGGAAGTCCAAAGCTACCAAGTCCTGTCCTGGTTTGTCTGTCCCCTGGGAAACCCTTCCTCAGCTGAGCCATGCCTTAAGCCCTACCTTATTGCAGCCTTCCAGCGCCTGAAGGGGGCTACACGGAAGCTGGGGGGGACTTTTTGCAAGGGCCTGTAGCGACAGAACAAGGCATAATGGGTTTAAATTGAAAGTGGGGAGGTTTTGGTCAGATATCAGGAAGAAGTTCTTCCCAGAGAGGGTGGTGGAGCACTGGAACAGGTTGTCCAGAGAAGCTGTGGATTCCCCATCCCTGGATGTCTTCAAGGCCAGGCTGGATGAGGCTTAGAGCAACCTGGTCTAGTGGAAGGTGTCCCTGCCCATGGCAGGTGGTTTGGAATTAGATGATCTTTAAGGTCCCTTCCAACCCAAACCATTCTATGATTCAGTGATTCTATGGCTGATCCACTGTTGAGACGGTGCCCATGGAAACTTGGGCCTTGTGTACCAGGTAGCCTTGGGACCCCACCCAGAAGAGCTCCCAAGCTTGGCTTAAGACAGCCACTTGGGGTGGGCTTGATAATCACAGTGTTTTAATGGAGGAAATTCAACCCTCCAATCTTTGAAAATGTGCGTTTTGATTTTTTTCCATGCCTCATTCAAAGCCGTCAGATGGAAAAGCTCTGCCAACTGATGGAACGTGCAGACCCCTGCCGTCTCCTCCCATACTTTGGCATCTCAAGGTTTGTCAAGACCAGGTGGATGTATGAGTGGTACCTCAGAGCTCATCTGGGATTCCTCTGTAGGTCCCTAACTTCTAGGATGCAAGTTGTAGCTCCAGCTTCACTGAAAGGACATAAAGTACAGCCAAAAGACAAGTAGTCTGGTCTTGTGTCCACAGCCAAACACCCTCTGTCACAAAAGTATGCCTTCTACTCCTAGCCTCCGGCTTCTAGTCAGCTTGCTCTTCTTCTCTACTACACCACAAATCATCAGTACCTGATGTTGCCTTCTCTTGGATGCATTACATATAGATCTTTCTTTGGTTCTCCTGGACATCCTGACCATATTTTACAGTACAACATGGGTTAGGGTTAGTTTCAAGGTTGGCTTAGCACAGATACACAAAGCTATATGAAGTCACGCAAAAGATGAAACTTAACATGAATTACAGCCACATCCTCTGAACCTCACAGCCCATCGGGCAGTGCAAAGGGTGAAGAAGGCATCATTCCTCTTAACACCATGTCCAGTCTGCTTGGCACTGAACACTTGCTGTTCCATTGCTTTGTTCCCAATTAAAACAATTGGCTTTGCAAGACAAAAATTCAAATTCAAGGCTTAGAGCTGTTGTCCCCAGACAAGATGTCAGGAGAGCATCAAGGACACATAAAGAATAAACCAGCTTCATTTTCCTTGTGAATACCTTGCTTATTTTTTAATTAAACAACAGCTGGGTGTAGACTTGTGAGACCACAAAAGGATCCCAAGACAGAAGAGATTAGGCAATCTACATCATGTGGGAATGTAAACCCTTCCTACCACTGCTGGTGCAGCAGCTGCCACTGGCAGAATCTACTCTGTTGCCAAATTCAGCACTACAACAAGCTTCTGCAAAGGACCCCTTAGCTTTGACCATTTAATCCCAGGTGAAATTATGCACCCCAAATGACAGTCAGCTCTCCATTTTATAAGAGATAGGCATCATTGGCAGGGATTTTAGGAGCAGGTTGAAGAAGCCTTTGTTGGCAACAACCTACGTAAGAACTGGTCCAATCTTCAGGCACGAGTGTGGACTAGAACACCTCTCAAAGATCCTGCCAGCCCCACAGATCTATCACTTGTTGATACAGTCATAGGTGAAAGTCTGAGTATCTGTATTTTCTTATCATACAGACCTAGGAACAAGGTAAGCTTCCCCATCCGGAGATCTCTTAGGGCTTGGTCATGGAGTTAAGGCTGTGAACCCTGGCAGAACACAGTCTTGGGATCATTTGTGTCTTGGCCTTGCTGCCAAGAAGCCAAGCCTGCACCCTCCTGATGTATGCAGTTGTGACGACTGGGACCAAGGACTCTCACCCAGTAATGCCCCCTCTCAGACCCCAAGCCACTGACCCAGCCCTCCTCCTAAGCCACAGTTGAGACGCCCCTGGCTGCTGAGAACAGCCACACCAGGCATCCACATTGGGAACACAGACATGCTCCCAAAGAGAGCCGTGCAGGCTGCTGCACTGTCAAACTGCCCTACATTGGAGAGAGTAAGCTCCTTTCTGAAGGAAGATAATTGCTCTATTTTAAAATTAAGTGGTTCAAGGAGAAAACACAGGCAAGAGGGTCTGATGCTCTGAACTTGAGGTGGGAAACGGGAGGTGAGTACGACAGAGCAAGCGCATGGCTGCTTTGCTGGGTCGTCAAAGTGCTGGATAAAAAACAGGAGTCAAGCGGCTACTGTGTCCTCAGACCAGACAAAGCAGTGCGTTTGGAGACAGCAGAGACCTCAGTGGGAGAAGTGGGTGCCCCTCCTTGGGGCACTGAGCTGCAAAGCTGCTGGTGGAACAAAGAGCATCTGTCTCCTTTTGCCTGTGCACCCTCCACCCACAAGTTCAGGCTTTTGTGGCCATCAGGGAGGTCCCCAGAGCACTGCAGGTCAGCCCATGAGGCCAGCACTGCTCCACAGGCTGGCCCAAGAGCTGTCATTGTGAAGCCCAGCCACGCAGAGGAACAGCCCCCACCATGGGAACAGCTCACATGGAAGCGTCTCTAAGGAAAATAGTTGCCACTTCGGCAAACCGTCTCCCAGTGCAAAGACCAACAAACGCAAACTAGAGCAGACAACAACAGAGTCATTAATAAGGGCAAGCCTTTCAGGTCCCCCCCACCACTGTGATCAGTGATTTCACCAAGCAAGCACAGAAGAGGCCTCTTCAGCAGAGTTTTGTCTTTACTGCTTAAAATTCAATAGCTCCACTTTCCAAGTGGACAGGAAAGAAACAGTTTTTGTACGTTAACAAGCCCCCCTCATCCTCCCCGTCCCCATTTGTATGGGGGAAGCTCTCTAGTTTGAACTTGGCAAATGCGCCTCTGGACCGCAGGACAAGGACAACAAGAGGCTTGAAGGATGTGTCAGCTGCTTCCTAGCCCTGCTCGATGGGCACTGGCCCTGGCAGAGGGGTCCCATTTGAACATCCCTCAGCTGGAGGTCAAATACCACATTCAGTGCTCTGGCAACCTGGGTCTCACCAGGGATGCCTGTAAACCACTCCCAGCTCACTCCAAGGTGGCACTCTTGGCAATTCTCCCCACGTCCCTTCCTCTCAGGCTTAGGGCCATGTCACTGGCAGGGTCTGTTGCAGGACTGGCATCACACAAAGAGAAACGTGCATGCGGCGAGTGAAGCCACAGCTTGCCTTCAGGCAGCATCTCAAGACGATGATGTAAAACCCATATTTGGGGGACCCTGTGACCTGGTAATGATGGTGGAAGCACTCAGCTGACTCCCAATACAGGAGCTGAATATTACTGGTATAAAATTTTGCTTTAAAACAAAGGCAGGCTGCTCTTGTCTCATCTGAGAGCTATTCACTGCCATCTTAGGTCAGAGTTAAGGTTGCTAAGAACATAAAGCTGCTAAGAACATGTCTTCAAGGCCAGGCTGGATGAGGCTTTGAGCAACCTGGTCTAGTGGAAGGTGTCCCTGCCCATGGCAGGGGGGCTGGAACTAGATGATCTTTAAGGTCCCTTCCAACCCAGACCATTCTACGATGCTATGATAAGTGACACATTTGCAGAAAGCTGGGACTCCTCTTTTGTACACTGAGCACCCAGAATGAGCAGGAGGATGCAATAAGTGCCCTGCAAAGCTTCTTTTACCTTAAAACAGTTCTGCAGTTGAGAATCCACAGCTGTAACTTAGCACGAATGTCTGCAAACAAAAAAAAAAGAAGTCCTTGGGCCTTGCTTATGTAACCCTACCTCGTGCTCGTAACTTCTCTCTCAGCTGCCAACCTGCAACGAGGCTGTTGGGTTGGCCAAGCTGCAGATACGCAGCTGCTCTCCCAGAAAGCTAGGGTCATTTCCCAGGGACGGCCACCTCCAGCGGCCTGATATGCTGCAGCCTGACAGACCCAACTGCTCCCTCTGCGATGGATGAACCAGTGGTGAACCAGGCACAGACGAGCAGCAGGAAGGGCTGGGGGCTGAGGGGCTGGGGCTGGAGGAGAAAATGCAATTCACACAGATAAGATGTCCTTCTGGAGAGCTGGCAGCAGCAAGGGCAGTAGAGAACAGGGAGGGAAAGGGGAGCATTTGCTGTCCCTGACCCCTGAGCACCTCCTGGCAGTACAGCTTCAGAGGGATGAAACACGGGAACAAGAGGCCTGGTCTGGCCATAGACATTGCCCTCAGTGAGGAACATGCCTGCCTTGCACAGATACGAGAGACCTGCTTTCAAACCCTTGCTGACAGCCACCCTCCAGCCTCCCCACAGTCTGCAGCCCCTCCATCCAGCCCTCCCACTACAGCAATTGATCACGTGAGCCTTATCTTAGCCACACGTAATCTCAGTCCTTTGTCTCTCAGGACAGGGTTTAGAGAACTCGATGAAGTTAACGAAGCAGGTCCATCCCCTCATTAACTCACGGAGCCTGTCTCCTTTGATTAGGTTGTGCTGACTCTGCTCACACATCACACTTGCTGCTCTAGATGCAGGGACACGGGGCATTCCCAGCTGGGACAGACAAAAGGAGGAGATAGCAGAGCCTTGGTTACCACAGAGGCAATTCAGGACAAACAATTAGAGGCTTTCATGGCTAATTGGATCTGTACTGTCAATCCAGGACAGGAGATGCCATAACCCACACTGCCTGCCTGAGATTGCTAAACAGGCCATAAATAAACTGGAGTCTGAAGCTCATCAGCCTTAAGCTTCCACCCTGTGTGCTCCCTCTCCAGCCCTGCTTCAGCACAGCCTACCTGGCAGGGAAGTCCAGCTCCCTTGCCTTTTTCCATGACCGCAGCCTTGCAGCCATGCCAGGACACCTGGAGTCTACCTTGGGTAGCTCAGAGACCCTTCAGGTGTGCCGACCTCAGCATGTCACAGCTAGCTTCTACAAGAAGCTACTGTTTTCAAACTAAAGTCAAAGGGTAAATGAACTAGTGGTTAGGAAGAGACAGTGTCAGAGATCAGTATTGGCAGGGGCTGGCAAGCCAAAGACAAAGTATTCTCAGAGGAAGGCTTGTGAGCTGGAGGTTGGTTCCCTGCAGTACCTAGGCTTCAACCTGCCTTTTGTTTTCAGTTACTGGACAAGGCTCCAGTCCTGTCCCCAGCTTACTCTCAGCCCTGAAAGTCCTTCTTTCTTTCTCTGCTCAGACATCTCTTCCAGATCCTAGGAGTGCTGGTGCTTGAAGACAAGACTTGCAAAGAAGAACAACCACCTTCACACGACTGCCAGCCAGGGCAAGGACATCCAGACCCTTGAAGCAAGCTGGAAGCCTGACCTTCCCCTCTGGGGGCCTTCAGCTTCTTTATGGATGCAGGCTCAAAACGGTGCACTGGGCTCCCAAGCCTGCACCCTGTCTGCAAGGCTGATTGCTATGCAAGGTCCCAAGTGCTTCCCCAGGAAACAGGGCAAAGGAAAATGGCTTGTATTGCTTGGGACCACAACCTGCAGATCTTTTACCTCTGCGATGGAACAGCCAAGCACAGGACATGTAGAAAGGCAAAGTCACAACAAAGGACAGTCCAAGACACTGGGCCAGGCAAAAATAGATTAACCTACTTTCAAGTAGGACGACATCGCTAAAGAGTAGGACATCTGGTCACCACAGCAGGAAGAGCAAATAAAGAGGAGGAAGCTTGTCCACACACACATGTAACCTGATGGGAGACAGCTAAAGCATAGACATGTAGTATGTTCAGGGAAGCAGCTGGGACGAGCAGTCTCCAATCAAAACAGCAGCTCTCCAGTCAGCAGTCCCTGAGATGACTGCTGGACTTGCTGCTGACAGTCAGTCTACCTGCCTACCAGAAGCAATATCCTGCCTCCAGGAGTCTGTGGGATATGTGTGCCCAAATCTAACAGCTGATCTCTTCTACCTGATCTGTTGAAGCCAGGATTTTTTAACAATCACCAAGAGAGAAAACATAAAATTCCTGATGTGCCTGACGGACAAAATTCCAGAACAACTTTAACGCTCCTAAACTGCTTTGAGGCTCCCTGCTGAGCTTGTACTCCTCACTGAGCTTGTACTAGGATCTTCAAAAGGCCCACAGCCCACCAGCCAGCCCACTGGCTGCAGCTAAGCCACGTGTGATGAGTCTTAAAAAAAACCCAAGAAAGTAAATGCTGCAGATGGCATGCTATCACAGGAGCATCACTGCTGCTTGTAGAGAGGAGTTAATGCCATGCTGCTGATTGGCTGCTCCATGGCTGAGTTTCCTACCCAGCCTTGGCAGGACAGGCAGTTTTCTTGGCTTAGGACCCTGTGCTGGAACGGAAACACGGAGCACCAGGTCTCAGGACACCATTCAAAGTCCTGTTCCTTATTATTGCTGCTTTCAAAGGAGGCAGTAGGAAATCATCCAGGTCCTGGGTCCTCTTGCAGAAAGCCTTAAGCCCCTCTAGAGAAGGGTCTCCCTTCAGAGTGTGGTTTTTTTTCTTAAACTCAGACATGCAAAAAGCAGTCTGGGGCAGCCATGAATTTAGGTGTGAACCACAGCAGCCTCCTCAGCAGACTCTGAGGTGAGGTGAGTGGTCTGGTCTAACCTGACATCTGAGCCCACACTGAGAAAAGCCATCGAGACTGTTCTGCAAGCATCCCCCTATCAGCTTCCTTTTAACTTTGAAATTATCAGTCACCCACAGTGGCTTTTTAACTGCCTTGCACTGAAGTCAGCTGCTCTGCCACTCACTCTGGGCTAGGGGAGTTTGCATGTCAGCCTAGGATGAAGCTGAAAGGTGGAGAAAGGTTTCTCTAGTTTTTGCTAGAGCAGTTAGAGTTGCTGCTTGCTAGCACTTGTCTTCAGGAGAGGACAAGGCATTTGGGGCAGAAGGAGTCATGGATCAGGCAGGGCCAATTCAGGCAGCAGTAAAGCAAGGTGGCCTGCCTGTGCTGGAGCAGATGCCATAGTCCTTCCCCAGGGACAGCAATCAAGGATGGAGAGCAGCCTGCTGACTGGGGAAAGCTCAGGGGTGACAGGAAACACTGGTGCAGAAGAGATTATTACCTCCATCCCAGGGCTGACTGTAGGTGCATGAGTTGGCTGTTCAAGGCCATCCCATCACACACCACCTCTGCCAGCCAGGGAACAACCACAGAGCCATCACGTCCCTCACACTTAACCCAGGAACTATTTCTTCCCTTTTCCTACCATACCAAAGCCAATTTTTGCCTGGCAGAAACAACCAGAAGTGCTCACTTTGGGACAATGAATTTTTTTACTCCAGTGGGACTTTTATCCTACAGAAATGAATTTCTAAGTAGGGAATCATCTCAAATCCACAAATAAGAACTTGGTTCTGAAGGTGTGATAAATATTTTCCTTTATTTTAATTTTTAAAAAGGTATTCCAGAAAAGCAACCTAATTTATCAAAAATTCTGATAGTCTTAAGCCCTCTAACTCCCCCAGTGTTTTCAAAGAGGTGAAAGCATATGCACTCAACTCTAATCAACAGGCCAGGTCTGCTTTCCTCCTACAAGCTTGATCCAGGGGAACTGACAGTGAACTTGAGGCCGAAGCCATTTAGTAACACTAGAAGATCACTCCTCATAGCAACAGCTTACCATCCCACAGAGACAGCATCCTACGCCGGCAACTTCACCAGGAGACTACTAACATTGCCAAGAAAAGCCTGAAACCTTCACTGTGGAATTCCTGTCCATCGGACCAAGGTGACCGGCAAGTCCGCTTGAATGGGGTTGTCCATGTCACACCTTTTTAATTCTGCCTTCCTACATCAGGGAGTTACAGCAAGCCCAGTGCCTCTTGCCCATGCCTGAGCAGAGGAGCCTGCTTTGTTGAGCCTGCCCCACCACACAGATGAAAGCTGCTGAGGCACCGGACAAGAAAGCAGCTGGCCAGGAATCTGAGCGCACAAAAATCCTTGCAGCAAACCCTCTTCTAGGCCTCAAATCCTCCAAAACGCGTACACAAAGTCCTTCCCTGAACACCCTGAGAAGCACTGCAGCCCTTTGAGATAGCATGACACCATCTGAGCAAAAGCTTAATCCCCCAGTACTCCTTCCCGGCAGCTCTCCGGAAAGGACAGCCTGCTTCGAGCTCAGCGCCCAACACCATTTTTAGGAGGATGGTGTTCCTGGGAGCGCTCGCACCAGCCTGGGGCACTGCTCGGTTTGCAGAGGTGTGCATGCAACGCCCTGAGTAGCTCACCCCGCACCCTACTGCTGATACAGGGGATGGCACAGTCATAAGGCCGCCCCATCCTTCCGGCACGGGGGAAAACACAGCCCCGAAGCACCCCCACGCCTCCGGCACGGGGACTGGGAGCTGAGCCGTTTCCCTCCTCACGCCCCCGAGCCCAC
>NW_010267541.1:0-11668 GCF_000690775.1 Eurypyga helias
GAGGACGCGGGGTGCGTGAGCGGGACGCGGCGGGGGCGCCGGCCTCGGGGCTCCGCGCTGCCAGGGCTTGTTCCTGTTGTTGGCCCGCGGGGTGTTGCGGGGTTTGGAAGCAGGGTGTCTGTGAATTGGCCGGGAATTAGCACCTGGAAGCATAAATTTCATACTAATTTGGTCAGTTCTAGTCCAAACTGTTGTAGTCATTCAGTTCTGAAAAGGAGGCACAAGTTTATGTATGAGGTGAATGATTCATCGTCCCTTCCTTCTTAATTGACTCTGTCTTCACCTGCCTTTGTTGCTTTAAATTGGTGTCACAGCTAAGCATTCTCCAGAGAAATAAAAGTTCGTATGAGTGCACTGCTCACAGCTCCAGCCATCCTCCTGTGACATCTCAGGCTGCACAGCCCCATTCCCGACCCCCATGGATTTTAAATCTCTCGGCCAGAGCTAGCCAAGTTTAGTATATGGACATTTCAGAATATATGCAGTTCCAGTAGATTTCCTGAAAACCTGAATTTAAGGAGACACAAGGACATCCAGTTGATTCACTTGGCGGAAACACCACTAGATGAGTTGGGCAGTGTTACTGTGCACCAGAGAGCAGAGGGAGGCACCGTTGGAGGAGTTATTCCATTCCCAAGAAAAGAATCGTTTGGGACTCTCATCTGACCGCATGCCTTGGAAAACCAGGCTTAATGAGTTCTGCTGGTGCTCAGAGAAGTGCTTGTCAAATACCTGAAAGATGCTCAGATGCTGTTCTCAGAGGGGGAAAAAACCAGGGAGGGGCTTTATTCCGTGGGTTTTTAAATAGGTTTTCTAAATGCCTGGAAAAAGTCAAGTTCTAAGTTTTCTAACTGGGCTCTTTATAGTCATACACATTTATACATGTGAAACCAGTGATAAGGTCAAATGTAGCTTCAGTGTTCTGGGAAAATATGCGTATACAGAAGGATATGAAACATGCATAATAAAAAAAGGAACATACTGTCTAACTTCCAAGGATTGTACCTTTTTTATTACAAAATATCAACAAGATGTGAATTTGCTAGCATCTCTTCACTGGTAAAGTCAGTAAAAGTGACTTTGAGCGAGAAACACGTGAAGAAAAAGAGAGTGTGTGCATCTGCAGAGTGCTGCTGGCACCTCACTTTTAACTTTTATTTCCAAAATAATTCCAAAAGCAGCTGAATGACAAGGGTTGTGAGATCAAGAAGTATTTTCAAGAGCTGTTCCACCCAAGCTCATGTTATTTGTCTTCTCTAACTTGTGACTCCTTTTAGGATCTGTTTTGGAGTTTTGTTGGGTTGGTTTGTTTGTGGTGGGGTTTGGTTTTTTTTTTTTTTTTGAGATGAACACAACTTAAATATTGGCAGGATGAGGAAACTGCACTCCCACCATGTCTGTTAATTTGTGTGAGCTTTCCTCTGCACAACTGCAGGTGATTTATGTTTCTCACTTCTCAAGTCTTGCTGTAAAAAAGAAAAGATTTTGAGACATGGGAGGGTTCCATGGAAAAATGGACAAAATGGAAGTGAGCTCAGAAGCCACAAGGAATAGCATTGCCCATCAAAGCAATGTTTAGTGCACTCTTGCAGTTGGTCATAGGAGCTGCCTGCTTGGCATTGCTCACATTGTTCTAGGTTACTACATGTAGGAGTCTCAGAAATAGCACACGTGGAGGTCTTGCTCCTTGAAGCATTCAGGTTTGCAAAATAAATCCTTCAGTCAGATGCTACAGAAAGTTTCTAAAGTAATGTTTTTTTCTAAAGAAGAAAGAGGTATCACCTCAGTGAGCAGATCTACAGCCAGTACTTCTTCAGTCCGGTCCTGGTTTAGTGACAGTAGCCACTGTGTTCCTTTGGGTGGAGAGAAGTGGGTTTGATGCTCTTTGGATCATGCCTTGGAGACCAAATTGCATGAAACACTGAGCGACCTCAAGGCCCTTGGAAGTCAGTCTGAGGTTGCAGTACTTGATGTTTTGTGTGAGCAGATGCCAGCGTCATTAACTGGATGCAAATTTGGGTTTTGCTGTCTTTGTATCTTTGCTGCTAATGGCAAGCAAATAAAAGGCAAATGGTACAAAATTCATTTTGAGGTTCTCTATTTTAATCATCAGAATGACCCAAAATTATCTTAGTTTGCCTTCCAGTCCCTACATTGAATTTAAGGAATCAGCAGCAAAGAAAACTTGTGCTGCTCTTCCTATAAAGAGAATACATTTGCTTCTGATTCATGCAAGCATAAATTTTCCTGTGATACTTTCAGTCTTTTGTCAGAGGTGGGTGAAAGACCTGAATTTGGAGCTTATTTAGGCAGCTTACTTTAATGTGTATTTTTGAAAAAGTTACTGTTTTGTGTGGAGTGCTCTTGGTTTTTGAATGGATGCTGGAGCATGAAGTACATGACGTGTTATACATAGAATTAAACTTTCCATACTACTCTTTCTGTGAAATACTTATATTTACTGATTCTGTAGAGTGTAACATACCTTTTTAAGTCTTTGTTTTCTTCTGACCTGAACCAGGATCCTGATCCCTGAAACAGAATGTGCTGAGCATTTCATAAATATTTCAAGCCTCAGTCCCATAAACACACCTTAGTTCTTGAGTAGACCTATTAGACTCAAATTCTGTGAAACACGAATGCTACTGTTCTATGAGTTCTGTGCCATATTTCTCACCGAGCATCACAAATGTGTATAGTGATTTTAAAATAAGAAGTATTTAAATAATTATGAGAACATTGGTTTGTGTTTTTTCATGCTGTCACCCCAGAGAGATGATGGGTCTATAATGTAACAGATTCTCTTCAACCCTGCCATTAGTTCTTTGAGCTAAACCCTTTTGTTCCACGTTTGCATATCTCTTGCACCTGTGAGGTGTGCCATAAATTAATGCGTGTGATTTTGCAGTGCAAGAAACAGGTTACTTTTTAGAGGAAAACAAAATGCATCACAAAGGTAAATTATCACTGAATTGTTACAGAAGAAGCTGCTCGTGGAGAAGCAGATGCTTATATTCTCTGCCTGAATTAAACGTAGATACAGACCTACTCTCGTGTGCCTGCATCCTACTGGTGTTCAACTTACTGTTTTTTTTTCAGCAATGCTTTAAGAGAGTATCAGGAAGTTACAGTTCAGAAAACCAGGAATTAAATTACTTCTTTCTATCAATGGCCAAAGAGAAATATTAAGCATAATAGTATATTCCTCATGACAATTCTGAAACTGATTGTTTTTTTTCTTTCCTGTTTAAAGGAAGAGCCAAGGCTGGATGTTCTGATAAATAATGCAGGGATATTCCAGTGTCCATACATGAAGACAGAGGATGGTTTTGAGATGCAGTTTGGTGTAAACCACTTGGGTCACTTCTTGCTCACCAACCTTCTTCTGGGCCTCCTGAAGAATTCTGCTCCGAGCAGGATTGTGATAGTATCCTCAAAGCTTTACAAATATGGAGAGATCAACTTTGATGACTTGAACAGTGAAATAAGTTACAATAAAAGCTTTTGTTACAGTCGGAGTAAGCTGGCTAACATACTGTTTGCAAGGGAGCTAGCCCGTCGGTTAGAAGGGACAGGAGTCACCGTCAATTCTCTTCATCCTGGGATTGTCAGAACAAACCTAGGCAGGTACGTGAATATTCCTTTGCTGGCAAAACCCCTGTTCAACCTGGTGTCATGGGCCTTCTTCAAAACACCTCTGGAAGGAGCCCAGACTTCTATTTATTTGGCCTCTTCTCCTGATGTTGAAGGTGTGTCAGGAAAATACTTTGGGGACTGCAAAGAGGAAGAACTCCTGCCCAAAGCCATGGATGACTTGGTTGCAAGAAAGTTGTGGGATATCAGTGAAGTGATGGTTGGCTTATTGAAATAAGAGTGAGGAGGTATCTGCAAAAAAGAATGCAGTAACTATGCAATGCAGATTTGCAACAGTGTAATTCTCACTTTAAGTGCTGTGGGAACACAGATTACTTTGCTCAATAAGTATTAAATAAGGGAGTGATTTACGCTGGAACTCTGTTTTGAAATAAAGGACAATATTTATTAGTTATCGTCATTCAAAAAAGTCTGAAATGGAGTTAGGGGGTGAAAGTGTAATTTCTGGTTAAATCTGCTTGGAAACTCATTTTTACAAATAAAAATGAAACAAAACCGTGCTTTACTACATCTATAAATGTGTGTATATATGCACATTTGTCATGGTCCACTACATGCAGTTGAGCCAGACAATGCAGGGTACTGATGATGAAACACTTCAATAAAAAGGTTTTGAAAATGGGTCATAATAATAATAATAGGATTGTTGTCTTCTGTTGAGCCACCTCAAGAAAAATGGAATACATAGTTTACTGCTATCTATAAACTTTTAAAGTCTCAGAGTGCCGTTCAAAGACTTGTTACCAGCCCAATGGTTCAGTGAACAAAACTGTTGATCCCTGTACAGTTTAGCTGTGAAGCACAAAGTCAACTTCTTTTAGTGATGTCGCTGCTATTCAGTGAGTATACACACTTGGTTGATTGTGCAAGCTATATTTTTATTTTAATGTGCGCTGAACTTGATGTTTCTTGATAGGCAAACACCTTGGGTTTCATTAAAAACACAGTTGACAGATGTATTATGCTCTTGACAGGGGTTTGTATGTCATGAATTGCATGCATACAACGTTCACAAGATCTCACCCAGATGAGACTGAAGAGAATATGCTTTTTGGTGTGTGTTTGGCTTGACTGATGGCACTTTAACTCAGTAATGAGATTAGATAAGTCTGTCTAATACAGCTTACTGAGTGTTCTTTAATAAAAATCTTTAAAAAAAAAAAAGATTGGGCATTCATTCTTTCAGTGTGGAAGACCAGCAAAGCAGCAGTGTTGACACAGTATCCTTGTTTCAAAGCAGGATACTCACCTGTGTTGGTTTAGGGAGCCTACCATGTTGTCTTGGTAGAAATAAAATGGGCACCAGATAAATACGTGGGTATTATGTGAAGCTGTACTGATTTATTCTGTTTCAATTCATCTAACTTATGGGTTCATATTGACATTTATGACTTCTTGTTTTGCTCTACATTAATAAATGTTCTGGTAGTTAAGAGGAGGCCACGAAGATGCTCAGAGGGCTGGAGCACCTCTTATAATGAAAGGCTGTGAGAATTGGGCTTGTTCAGCCTGGAGAAGAGAAGGCTCCGGGGAGACCTTATTGCAGCCTTCCAGTACCTGAAGGGGCTACAAGGAAGCTGGGGGGGACTTTTTACAAGGGCCTGTAGTGACAGGACAAGGGGTAACGGGTTTACATTGAAATCGGGGAGGTTTAGATTAGATATCAGGAAGAAGTTCTTCCCGGAGAGGGTGGTGAGGCACTGGAACAGGTTGCCCAGAGATGTGGATGCCCCATCCCTGGAAGTGTTCAAGGCCAGGCTGGATGAAGCTTTGAGCAACCTGGTCTAGTGGAAGGTGTCCCTGCCCATGGCAGGGGGTTTGGAACTAGATGGTCTTTAAGGTCCCTTCCAACCCAAACCATTCTATGATTCTAAGATACACAGAATAAATATGGAAGATGATTTAGAATTACCTATTATAATAAATATTACTCAAGAGAAGGAGTATCAATAATAAATTATTTATTCAGTAGCTCCTTATTACCTGTTTGTAAAGACATATCAGTTCTGTACTTCAGGGTAGCAACCAACCACATTTTTAAGATTCTTTTTGTGGTTGTTTACTCAGACTCAGCATGTTTTAACTTTTGCATGGAGTAGACCTGATCTGTCCTTACCCTTCATCATCAAGATTGTGCTCTGGGCGAGTGACTTGGGTGGGGGCAGAAGGTGGCATTCCAGAAAAATCACACAGCAAGCTATGAAACGCAGCAGGGTTTTAAAATGCTGTATCATGTTTTTCTTTGCATTGCTCACTGTAAGGCTAGGTATAGAGATAGGTGTGTTGTCACAGCATACTCTGAGCAGTGAGCGAAGTTCTCTAATGCCAGAGGGAGGTGTGTAACGTGCTTAGAGAAAATTCTGCTTTGATCTTTAGTGTTGCCTTTCACATTTTCATTCTAAATTCTTGTGAATAGCTGCATGCAGCACCCTTGACACAACCAGCTAAAGAGTTAAAAGTTAATTAACCTGAGCATCTTTGTGGAGAGATACAGAGAAGCTGAGCCAAACTTGGGTTTGTGTTTTTAATTCTGCTGTAGCACCACTAAAGGAACACTTGTTTCACTGCTGAAACGTGTGTGCACCTCTTGCAAAGAAAGCCTTGTATGCCAAGATGGAGAATGGAGAAGATGGCTAATCTGAGAATAATGTGGTGAAGCACTGAAACTGAGGAGCGGAGGAATATATAATTTTTCAGACTGAATGACGAACATACAATGTGCACTAGCCTTCAAAATGGCAAAGGTGGATTTGTACTGAAGAGATGCAGAGTAGTAGGTACCAGTTACGTAGCATAGCTGCGTAACATGTAATGCTTCATACCTCTACCAGGTGCCTATTTTTATTTTCTTTGGAAACATTGGTGAAAAAAGAGCCGTTGTCAGAAAGGGATTACATTCCTGCAATCATAACTAAATTACAGCCCTTGTTCCAGACTAGGACAGTGATCACGTGGTACCCTTAATGGAATATTAATGAATGAATATTGCCTGGAAACAATTTGAAAGGATGGATTGTTAGAAACTTACCGAAAGGCAAGCTTTTTTGAACATCTGAAATAAAATTTGCCACTTTCAAGGTTGAATATAATTTAGGCTCTGTGGACCAGAAAGCTCTGATGATGTTCTTGGGGCCGCTCTTAATGTTTGTTTATGTGATGCCTTTGTTATTCTAGTAGCATCTGGGAACTGCAGACCTCGTAGGTCCAAACCCAAAGAAGAGCCCTTACTTCAACAAGTAGTAATGCTGACTCAATGTAGGTTAGAACCAAGCATTTTGGCTAAGGAAGTATCTCCTGCTCTGTTGTGCTTTACATGATCTTAGTATGCCCAGATACATATGTATGATTTGAGGATTTTCTGCTGGTTGTCTCCTCTTGGAGCTGGTAGAGGATGCCTCAGGAGAAGATCAGCACCTTCACACTTCATCCCAGTATTACAGAGCTTCCAAAAAGATGTGGCAAGCTCTGTATGTTACTATTGTATAAACAATTTATATCAGGAGCCTGTAGCCAAAACCGGGCTGCATTCCAGATTGCCTCCCTCCACCATCACCACCATATGAACACCACCACCCCCAAATTAAACTTATATTTCCCATGAAGAATGAAACTTGTTAAAAATGAGGGGCAAAAGATGCTCACAGTGACCAACGATAGCATGTAAAGCCCATGGGAATGCCGCTTTCATCAGCAGGTGCAGACACTGATCCCATTGCTAGCAAGTGCAGATCCAAGGATGGTGCAGCTGAGGTCAAGATCTTGTTGAGGTCTGTGATAACCATAAATGTTACAAGGTAACTCTTTCCAAAGCCAGCTTACCTTCAGCTGTCTTACATAAGTTGTTAGAATTTGAGCATTTGAGTTGGGTCTGCCGGCAGCGTTGTGCCAGCACTCCTGACCTGTGCCCAGGGAATTTAAAAACTGGCTGGGATGTGTGCAGGGCACAGTAACTCCTGAGAACAGCCCCTGCCCTTCTGCTTTTCACAGGGTAGATGCCTCTGCCCTGCTGTAGCTGGGAGGTGAAGGGCCGCAGCAGTGATTCACGTGGACTGTTTGCAGACTTCCCCCACTGGAGCCTTTGGCCACTCTCAGCCATGGGCGGAAATGCTTCCAGGTGGCTGTATTTCTCGATGGTCGCGTTTTGTACTGGCTGTGTTCTGAAAGGGTTGGTTTAAAATCACGGTCTGAGAGTGTGTGTGTGCAATTACAATTTAGTGCCACATTTTAAAAGATGGACAGGAAGAGGTGCCAAGGATTTACCGAGCGACTGAGCAAAGGGATTGGAGAGCTGGTTGTTAGCACGGGAGTGTCACCTGCCTGCCTGCGCTGCTTTGGCAGGTGAAGAGACATTGGGCTTGGGAGACGATCTGTTGGGCTTGAGCTCAGTGTTGAGCTCGGTTGCTTAAAAGTTGCATCCAGGTAGATATACCTATTGTCTGCTTTTCAGCCAGAGAACCCACAGGCATGGCCGAGGGGAGGAAACACCATGTAATGGGCAAGAGAAACAGGCTTCAAGTACTCTAAGGGGAACATTTTTTAACTGCTTCAGCATAATTTATTCATCTTTGGCTATGGTGCTTTTGAAAGTGCTCAGACAACTTGTCTCATGGATAGACCAAGAGTTCAAGAAAGAAATATTATTTTTTTTTTAATTTCTTTCTTTCTTATGATTCCCAGGCCCAGGCCCTAGCTATAAGCAAGTCACCCCTGCTCACATACAGCTATTAGGACTGAGGTTTCTGCAAGCGAACTAAATTGTGGTTGCATGTATTTATTTTATGTGCCACGTCTGTTTAAGTCAAGGAAGACTTACGTACGTTTTAAAAAACATACTCTGAATCTGTCACCAATTTACCTTCCTTACCTGGCCACAAAGGCCAACATCTATCCCCAGGCAAAGGGACAACGCTGCTCTTTCAGTTGCTACAGTCAAAGCAGCAGGCAAGCTTATAAACCCAGCGGTTCTGCAGTAAAAATTCTCCATCTTAATGAGATAAATGATCAGTTTTTCCATGATGCAATAAAACCAGAAGTATTTAAACTCTCCTCTCTTTCTTCAGTGGTTGCCTGGTTTGCCTAAGTTGCCTACTAAATGAGTGCTTCACAGGCTTCAAAGCCCCAGCCCTGTGAATGTGCAGTGTGATTATGCTTTTGCTGAAAAATGTGGATAATTCCCACTTCAAGCACACTTAATTTCTTTCCACCTAAGGCTATAAAGAAAATAAACAACTTGCAAAAGTCATACAAATAATTTTAAAATGTGAGGCCTGTTCCCTTTTTCACATAACTTTTTCCAAACTAATCGCTTAAAGGGTAATTGACTTGCAAAACGATCCAGGAGGCCTCCACAGTAGAATTATTATTTTTGATCTGTCCCAGAATGGTGCTGCTATTTCTCCTAACAGAAAATGACGACCTCCCTCTAGACTTTTTCCTTACTGCTTTAGCTACCACTAGCAGCCTCACACCTGTCATAACTGGATTCAGATCAGAGAAATTAATTTGAATATTTAATTGATGCCAAATGTCCTATGTAACATGGAGAAATGAGTCCTTTCCTAATTGCTTTTTTGGCTGAAGGCTGTCACGCTGACCACCTAACAAGGTTGATTGCCCTTTCTTTCTACATTTAAGAATGATCGCTTCTTTTCAGGTAATGTGAAAGAAACTTAATTAATCTGGATAGGGAAGGAATCAATGGCTAATTTGCTATGAAAGCTTGAGGAGGGTGTTACATGCTTGAAATCTGTAATAATCACTTGAGCAAGGTACTGAGCATTTCTTGCCATCTGCTTCACAGCCAAAGCAAGCAGTCTGAAATCCTGGTCCCACTAAAACCAACTAAAACCGTTGGGAGTCACATACCTAAATATTTTTGCTGATCTTGATCTCCTGGCTTTAGGTTTGGGCAGTAGGACTCTTACAGCCAGTTGGATGATGATTCTTTCAAGCTTGATGAATGAGGCTTTGTGCACTTCTGTGTATGTGTGACATTTAAAAAAAAACTACTTCACAAACGAAGGGTGGTTGTGCTATGTATATATATTAAATATCATGCAACATTCTGCAGCCAAGTGTGTGTTTTTTCTCCCCAAAAACGTCAGCCCATCTCTGCAGTTGTTGGGATGATTATCTGTTTGCCACCTGGACTGCAGTTTGGTGATGAGTGATCTTGTTCATCTAGATCAAGTCTGGTTGCAATCTTCCCCAACAGTAGATGGGTGTTCTGGGCCACTCCTAAGTCATTGCATGACTATCCACTTTCCAAATCCAATCTGCCCTCGAGACAAGCATTGTCAGGGTCCTTCTAGATGCTTCAAGAATGGGGTCATGAACAGCATCTGCAGGAAGGCGACAGACCTGGATGTGCAGAACCTGCATGCACTGCCACAAGTACTTTTAGTAAGTTTTATCTACTCATTCACGGACAGCAACACCTTCTCCAGTGCATATGGATAGGTATTTTAGACTTCAACCTGCCCCTAAGTCTGTCTATACAGCACTGTAGATGTAGCCCATGCATAAACCAGCAGTTTGAAAACTGCTTCATTTGCTCTTCGGAAGGGCAGAGATCCTACAGGTCCAGCTGAAGTTGCTGGTAGTTCTAGTTGTGTGAAACTCCACATGGCTGTGAAGATACTCACGGGGGGAAGGAGGAGGAAGACACCAGAGTATCATTTTCCTTATGTTCAGTCTGACCTCCTGGCAATCTTCAGAAGTCTAAATGTGTCTCAGATGCATCTCCACAGATACTGAAAAACAATGTAAGCCTGCTTTATGGAAGTATTTGACCATAAAATTTTGCTGTAAGCAGAGACTCTAAAAAATCATAAATTCACATTTTATATAGTGACCAGATGACATTGTGAACTAGTTGTATGAGAAGCACAATTAAGCAATGGGGTCCTGGGACAGTGAAACAGAATAAGAGACAATGAGCTGTCGTCTGTAGATGCAAGAGAGGCAACCTGAAAACTCAAAAGGAATCATTAAAAAGCTTTGATGACAGGTCTTTTTTTTTAATTTCTGATTTTTTGATATTTTTGTGGTTTTGTTTTTTTAATTAATTTAATTCTAGATATTTGCTATTTAAAAAAAATGGTTAAAACTGCAGAAAATGTGAAAACAGCCATACTTCAACAAAGCGTCACGGTTCTTCACTGTGGAAAACCCATAAAACTACAGGAAATGGCTTAATGTGGTAGGTGTTCACTTTTAAGGGTTCTGTTGACAGAAGATGATGAGTGAAAATGTTGTATTTCATTTTTGCCTTTTGTTCAGTAAATAGCATGGAATCTTGATGCTGCCTGGAGGGACAGTTTGTACTGTGGTGGTCTAAACTGGGATTTTTCATTAATGTAACCAGTCAGAGTAGGTGGGTTGGTTGGGTTTCTTTTCTTTTTCTTTTCTTTTTTTTTTTTTTTAAAAAAAAAATGCTGAAGTCAAAGAGAATACCAAGAAAAAGCACTACAAAGTTTATCTTTTACTCATCTGGAAGAGTTTATTTTAAACATGGAACATTGTTTGCTGCTGTGGAAATGAAAGTGAGAGAGTTGTAGCTTTCTTCCAGTGCCATCTGGCAGATGATTTACTTGCATATGGTATTCACTAATCCAAATAACCCTGTGTGTGGTAGCATTGTCTCTTTACTGATCATGCAGCTGAGTTGGCTGAACCTTAGATGGCTCACACAAGACTATCAACAGCACAGTACAATAGACTGTTTAAAATTAGAACAGTATTAAAGAAAGGGATATGCCAAATTCATCATGCTTTTACCTTTATTAAGTATTTTTCTGACTCAGATTGAGCTTGATGTTTCCTTTTCATTGTCTTCATGGTTTTACTCGCTCCAGTTCTTCTTGAGGTTTAGCCCATTGAATACGATACTTAGTGGTAGCTCAGATGGGTCCAGAGCATTGGGCATCCATCCCTGTATTGGTATCCTTGCCCTGATGATAGCTATGTTTGCTCCTAGAAGGTCCCTTCCTGACCTCATGAAACTTTTATTCCT
>NW_010267541.1:11706-22854 GCF_000690775.1 Eurypyga helias
AGCAGCTCTGTGGTTAAGGAACATGCCTAGGTCCTAACCTGAGCCAAAATTATCTCCAGATCAGGACATTCCCGTTTATCAGGAAAAAGATCTAGCTACTTGATTATTATATTAGCATTAAGTTGCCTCCTCTTGCTGTAATATGAAAAAACAAGCCTTTTTGTGGTTATTTTGGAAAGCAAAACAATTAGAGCAGTATGCCTTGAGGAGCAGATCCCAAGCTATGAATAGATTTAGGCATTCACTTATATCCTTTTTTTTAAATTCTAGGGAGAGGTTGGTATTCTGATGTTCTGCTATGCTCAAAATAGTATGATGGCTCTTGTATTAGGTTTGTGTGGCAAGGTTCTGTCTGGTAGCCGGTGGTGGGGGTGCTACAGGGGTGGTTTCTGTGAGAAGCTTCCCCTATGTCTGACAGAGCCAAAGCCAACTGGCTCCAAATGTAACCTCCACTGGCCAAGGCCAAACCCATCAGTGATAGTGGTAGTGCCTCTGGAATAACATGCTTGAGAAAGGGGGAAAATAACCTTGTAGAACTGCAACCAGGGAGAGGAGTGAGAAAAGGTGAGAGAAACAGCCCTGCAGACACCAAGGTCAGTGGAGAAGGAGGGGGAGGAGGTGGTTCAGGAGCTGGAGCAGATTCCCTGGCAGCCTGTGACCATGGTGAGGCCATCTGTCCTCTCGTTATCCTACTCTGATTTGATTGGAAATAAATGAAATTAATTTTCCCTAAGTTGAATCTGGTTTGCCATGACAGTAGTTGGTGAGTGATCTCTCCCTGTCCTTATCTTGACCCACGAGCCTTTTGTTATATTTTCTCTCCCTTCTACAGCTGAGGAGGGGGAGTGATGGAGCAGCTTTGGGGGGCACCTGGCCTCCAGCCAGGGTCAACCCACCACAGTTCCCTTCTCAGCGCATGGGGTTTTTGAGTGATTGTTCCATGGTGCCTAACTCTGTCTGCTTAATAGGTCTCTAATTTTGGCTTTGAAATCCATTCTGAGGTTGAAAGATCTAAAATTTAAGTGTTGACTATGCCTTGTTTTAGTCACTTTTGGTTTTCGATTGCATCTGACCCTGTTAGGTCACTTCAGAAAGTTAATGTTATGGTTCAATTTGCTGTTGTCTGTTTTGGAAGTTGTCTTTTTGATTTTACAGAGAGTTAAACAGTTTTGAAAGTGACCATTTTCCTCAGAGATAGATTAATTTAATTCATATGTGAAATTAAAATATATACAGTGTGTATAATTTTGTAGCAGTGACAGGGACAGAATTGAGAGCTCAGCTCTTTTCCTGAAGAGCAGCTGACACTGAACTCACTGGCTGCATTTGTGTTGCTAGGCATTTAATGCCAAGACCTGTTTCCTGAACCACAGGCTAAATGGGATACTGGGGTAATGTTCATGTTACCATATTCTGTATATCCCCAGTACAGGCATGGGTACATCCCGACTGCTTGCTAGGAGTGTCCTTGGAACATTCTGACTCTTGAATAATGCAAAGAGTTGTTCTGAAAAGCATTAGTTGGCCAGAGCCAAAACCATGCCAAGAACTGCCCTAACTATTAAACAGCACAGATGATCGAATTTCAGTGCCTGGGCTGGCGCCCTGTCACTCTTTAACTGAGTGGAATAAGCATAGCCAAAAAATGCCCCCTCTCCTCTCTCAAGTGTTAACAGAATAGATGTGATTTTTAAATTTGCTTCCATGACATTCAGAGATCGTTCTGGAAAACTGAAATATATTTTCTCCTACTAATTTTATAGCGCTAAAATTCCACTGACTTTGCTGCATTTTCTATTGACTGGCCCGGTAAACACATGGAGAACCTGTATCATTATTAATATCACCATGTCATCATGCTTTATTCATTTTCAATTTTATAACTATAGTCTGATCTTTTGGAATTGTGTCCACTAACGTAGCACTGGACTGTGGAAACCTTACTTTATCAGAATGTGTTATTCTTGGACTAAAAGTCACAGTTACACAGTTGCGCTTTATAGATCCATAGATTTTTTTAAAGCCAGAAAAGGCCCTTAGATTATTTAGTCTGACTTCCTGAATGACACAAACCATTTAGTTTAGCCCAGTTAGCCTTGCATCAAGTCCAGCAATTTGTGTTTGGCTGAGGCTTATCTTCTAGAAAGACGTCCAGTCTAGATCCGAAGCCATCAGTAGTTGGAGAATCCATCACTTCCTTTGGCAGTGCAGTCCAATGGTTATCACTCTCACTCTTAAAAATGTGTGTTTTGATTCTTGCCTGGATTTGTCTGGCTTTCACTTCCAGCTATCACCTCTCATTATGCCTTTTTTGTGAGATGAGATCGCTGCTGTTACTACTCAGTATTTTCTCCTTGTGGTGATACTCTTATATTGTAATCACTGAAATAATCTCTGGATGTTTTTATTAAACTCAACAGCCTGAACCCCTTTAATCTCTTACTGCAAGGCCCTTTTCCAAAATTGCTGATAATTACTGTGGCTCTCCTCCACATCCTATCCAATTTTTTACCTCTTTTGTGAAATGAGGAAACAAGAACTGGATGTAAGACTCCAGCATGTGTCCATTTATAGGCAATCCCCTAGTACTTCTCAATGCTTCCCCTCTGTTGCTTTAAGGCAATCACTAATTTAAATGTGCCTGGGCTGCTCCCTGGTGCTAAAGCCAGCTGGAATATCACAGTCTGCATCTGTACTCTTGAATGCCCTTTATCTTCTGTGACAGGGTGTCTGCATCCAAACTACTTCAGTGGAATGCTTCCTGGCAATTCCTGATACTTCAGCTGTTTTTGAGAATTGTCTGGAAAAATGCTGGCAGAGGCTAAAATCATGCCAGCGCCATGTATTCCATGATACAGATGTTCAAAGAGTAATGCCTAGGAATATTTACTGGCATTTTTTTTACTCAGTAGTGTGGTCCAACAGTTCTCAGTTATGCTCAAAGTATCACTGATAATTTTAGCTTCAGTGAAAATATTAAAAAAGACATGTTTCTCTTATTTGCTTTAAGAACATAGGAGTCAGACCTGTGGGCTCAACTGGCCACCTCAGTAAGGTGAAGACATAGTCGTTAAGAGACAAGCATCCCCTGAGTTTTATTCACCCCATTTCTCTTAGATGTTTACTTTTGAACAGATTCTCTGTATGGTAGGAATTGCCTCTCCCCACTTCACCACTGATGATAAAGGGTACTTGGTCAATTAAGAACCCAAGTTTAACTTTTAACGACAAGACTTAGGTGAAAGGACTCCTGTTCATCTTCACTTTTGTGTGATGACTCCTACTCCCATGGGGATGACTCCTCTCCATGGTGCTTATGCATCTAAATCACAGAAGTATTTTTTGCAAAATGTTTGCCCATAGTTCTAATATATTTGCATAGACACGGCAAATAGACTTTTAATTTTTTTTTCTGACTTTTATTGTAGGAATTGAATTGTGGCTTTGAGCAACCTGGTCTAGTGGAAGGTGTCCCTGCCCATGGCAGGGGGGTTGGAACTAGATGGTCTTTAAGGTCCCTTCCAACCCTAACCATTCTATGATTCTATGAATTGAACATGAAATAAAACTTTCTATCCTGAGTTTTCAAAATTGAAACACGGGTTTTGACTCTCCTTTTAATGTACTTCCCATGATGCAGCAACACAAGAAATAAGAGATCCTACATTTACTGGTCCCCAGACTAACCTGTGTCTTCACAGTGTAGATGTTTTGCTGATTGAGACTCTTTGCTCCCATCTCTCTCGTTCCAGAAAACGTTACAAGGAGCATTGAGTGAGAAGGGTAGTCTGTGCCCATGTCTTTAAACCGCAGACATGATGTGTGGGAATAG
Organism: Eurypyga helias; assembly: GCF_000690775.1. NCBI lineage: Eukaryota > Metazoa > Chordata > Aves > Eurypygiformes > Eurypygidae > Eurypyga > Eurypyga helias. The sequence continues at coordinate 15,539 of NW_010267541.1, forward strand.
CGTGTTAATTGTTTTCTCTTCCAATCTTAAAGGAATAAAACCACTTGAAATCAGCTGAAGGATTTCACTACCTCAGTGGTGTCAGTTCCCAACCTCAGAACTCCCAGAATAGCTTGAAAAAATCCAGTTGCATGGTGCATGGAATGGAAAAATCTGCTGTATCTCATTTTTTTACAGGAGGTTAAGCTCAGACACAGCAAAATATTTTCAATATACACCTAAGTCCATTTTTATCAGAAAACTCCTTGCCAATATTCTGCCAACTGTATCCTGGGCTGCATCAGGAGAAGTGTGGCCAGCAGGTCGAGGGAGGGGATTCTGCCCCTGTCCTCTGCTCTGGTGAGACCCCACCTGGAGTGCTGCATCCAGCTGTGGAGCCCTCAATATCAGAAGGATATAGACCAGTTGGAGCAAGTCCAGAGGAGGCCACGAAGAGGGTCAAAGGACTAGAGCACCTCTGCTATGATGAAAGGCTGCAAGAATTGGGCTTGTTCAGCCTGGAGAAGAGAAGGCTCCGGGGAGACCTTATTGCAGCCTTTCAGTACCTGAAGGGGCTACAAGGAAGCTGGGGGGGACTTTTTACAAGGGTCTGTAGTGACAGGACAAAGGGTAATGGGTTTAAATTGAAAGTGGGGAGGTTTGGATTGGATATCAGGAAGAAGTTCTTCCCGGAGAGGGTGGTGAGGCACTTGAACATGTTGCCCAGAGAAGCTGTGGATGCCCCATCCCTGGAAGGGTTCAAGGCCAGGCTGGATGAGGCTTGGAGCAACCTGGTCTAGTGGAAGGTGTCCCTGCCCATGGCAGGGGGGTTGGAACTAGATGGTCTTTAAGGTCCCTTCCAACCCAAACCGTTCTATGATTCTATGATTCTATATGCTTGAGCATAGCTGATTTGCTTTGTAAGGGTATTTGCAGCAGCAGTATGTCTTGTACTTCTGATCTGTCACTGTTTTGTTCACATTCTGTCATGCTACTTTACAGGTATTACACTAAAGAAGTGTATTTACAATGGTTCAAACCCTGTGGCAACAGTACTAAGTGATGAGCAAAAGCATAACTTTGTCTCACTGTTTGTCCACCCTGGCTTTTTTCTAGCATGGATCTAACTTCTTCCTCCATACCATGAGGTGGGGTTAGCTGCCTCCAGACAGGATGGGTGGGCAAGACTTGGAGGCTGGCTGATGCAGTCTTCTAATATTATTCCATCAAGTTACGCACCCTTAAATGTTTCTGCATGTTCCCATTCTGCATCTCAGAGTTTATAGCTACATTTAATGCTGTAAAATCACACTGTCTACATCCAGTCTCGAGAGAGCTAAGTATAAGCAGATTTTAAGAATTTCAAATTTTAATATTTGGCTGTACAGGGTGCTAGGCCATCTTTTCTAGACAGTGCTTTTGCCAAGAAAGGTTGGACCAGATGATCCTTCAAACCTGGTATTCTGTGATTATTAGCAGTATAGAGGCACTCTATAGCCTGCACTATTCAGGCTTGAGACCAAGGCTGACCTTTTTATTCAACACTGTATATGTGCCTTTTGAAATACAGCTTACATTAATGTCTTGTCAAACGGAGGCTGTAGACGACAGAAAGGGCTTTCATTCATGCAGGCATCTGGTTAGATAAGAACTATGAATGGTTCTTGGAATCAATCTTCACCTTCTCCAAGAGACAGGTGTTTGTGAAGCAAGGAGTGCTGAGCACGGCATATTGAAGTTGTGAATATGAGACTCTCATATTCAGGGACTGTCACCTGTTTTGGCTCTAGACTGGGCTTTGAATTCTGCTAGTTTTGGACCGAGTTCCTGCTCTGTTCAGCTGTTCTTGCTATAGGTCAGTAACTCTTCAGGAAGCATGGAAGGGATGGCAGGTCTAATAACTATTTTGGTCACCCGAGCTATATCTATTGGCAAATATGAATAGGAGCCTTAAGTTTCTTTTCACTCATAAACCAGCTTTCATATTAACTTGTGTGAACATATCAAAAGTGTAAATTGCTCTTCTTACCACAAGTTACCTGTTTTCAGGAATAATCTCGAATGGTAGCTGATTTGGCACTAGCCAGAGCAAAGCCTGTTGTAGACATACAATGGGGATTCATTATTATTTTCATTAGGTTTTATTATCATCGCCTTCAGTAACACACACAGTGTTTCTTTCATCACTGTGTAAGGGGGTTAAACATTACAGCAGCAGTCTAATATTTCTCAGCACCTGCCCATCTAGTAAGCCTTTGTTCTTTAAAGTTTGTTCAGCCACCGTTGATTTTAGATTGGCTGATCAAAGTGGTGAGATTACTTAAAACAAGGACTTTCTGGGCAAATAGATTGGTCTAGTTTGGCTGTACAGAGCCCTGGCAGGGAAAGGCCTTTGGGCAGACTGGACTAGCAAAAATGGATTTGCATGCAGACATTTATGATGCCATTCTGTTATTTTTAAAGCACTGTACATTCAGCATTTTCTTCCCTTTATAGTGGAAGATCATTTAGTTGTTTCTTTGAAGACTAATTTAGGAATGTTGGCAAGGGCCAGTTAGTGTAACATGTGCAATTTATTATGTTAACAATGTCTGATGAAACAACAAATATGAATAATCCTGCTGAGTACAGAGAAAACAAATGCACTTTTTTATGCTGTAGTTTGATCTGATCTTAGTAGACTAGAGTTAATATATTTTGAAACAAAATATGCATGGCAAACTGTTTTCATAAGACTCTCATAAAAGTCTTTCTCTTCCTCATTTTTACTTTTCCCTCTCTTTCAATCTTCCCATTGTTTTGTTCAAATAAAAAAAAAAAATAGAAAACGTATTTAACCATCTGTAAAAAAACCTAAATTCTCCTCAGCTGCTGCTGTTAAAATGCTGGAACTCCATTCCAGTAGGTTCCTGTTCACCCTATGCATAATAAATAATATAGCATGGAAAGCAGTCCAAAATCCAGTGTAATTCACAGAGATATTAATAAACTCTGCTTTCTTTTTTGGTAGGGAAATCAAGCAGCTAGGCAGGTTGGAGCTTCATTGCCTGAAGATGATTGAAATAGCATAAAGTAGGGTACAGTCAATAGTCTGGCAGTTAATATAGTGACAAATCCATTTACATTGTTGACTCAGTAATTTATTTGCTGTGCTATTGATTTGATCTCTGCCAAGCTAAGGGCTTGGTCACAGCTTTTTGATTGGGTTGTAAAGGCTTGTATAGAATGACTGAAAGAAAATGGCAATGGGCAGGTCCTGGTTGTGCTGGCTTGGATAAAACCTGGGAATTTGTGACTGCAAAAGTCAGACCTCCTCCTTGTTCCTTAACTCTTCCAAACGGGGCCAGGCTTACTCCTGTGTGTTGAGTGTACATCACCCATAGACCCCGTATGGCCATGTGGCATCTCACTAGGCAGGCCACTGTGTAGCCTTAAAGCATCACAGATTCACTTCCATCTGCCTTAGAGAAATACTTTCTCAAGTTTCAGTCTTTCTGCGTAAAACTTTCCACTGCTTGCTGGGGGAGATTCAGGAGTGTCAGTCCCATTGATTTGCCTTTTTGTTTGCTTGTTCCTAATTCTGTTAGATGATTTTTTTTAAAAAAGCCCTCCTTCCTGATTGCTAACTACCAACAGGGTAGCTAGTGTCATTGCACTGGAGGAAGTCAGCAAATGAACTCATGTGTAAATGAATGGCATTAACCATCAAATTAACTTCCTCAGCAGTGGTGAACACTGTACTTCATTAAAGTTCCACTCCTATTGTCAATTTGCATCTAATTTACAATTTTACTCCAGGAAAGTTTACCTCTGTTTTTTGTTAGCTAGATTAACTTTAAACACAGTACTTAAATCATGTTTTTTGGATCTTTCAGCAAGTCACGGTGGCTGCCAGTTCTCTAGAAATGAGCAAACTGGCTGTTTCATATGAAATGTATTGTTTGTTTGAAATTTGCACTAGGGCATGGCCATGTGTTTGTACATATGCTTCAAGGATGGATCTGCTTTCTGTTCATAAATTACAAAATTGCTTCTCATTACTCCCTATGAATTCACCCCGAGTTTGATGTTAGTTCAGGATCCTGTGAGATTTCAAGGAAGAAATGAAATAATTTCATATCTATTTGCCATGATTGGTGAACTCTTTGATAACGATAATCAGCCTCTGAAGGAAACTAGCAAAAAACTCCACCCTGTAGAGTTATCTGTGGTTATTTTGCCAAATGTGTTGCAAAAAGATGTTTTTATTTTTCTACACCCTTTTCATGGGTAAGAAATTTGTGTCTTCTGTTGCCTAGAAAAGTTGATAAATTAATGGAGAGGCAATGAAATAAGGGCTTTAGGAATAACCGGAGGCTGGGAGGTAAGCAAAGTGAAGAATTTTGATGAGGCTGCTTAAAATGTGTTGTTAGCAAACACTGAACAAATTAATATTTTGAGTATACAAAGTTTTTGTTTAACTTCTTGTTGAGCAAATATACTTATTTTCCAGTAAAAACTCCTGTTTCTGATATTTCTGAAGTTTAGAAAGAGCAGGGAAAAAGAATATGTTCAGACCTTTCTCTTATATTTTAAAAAATCAGGGAGAAATTGAAAGTGTAATGTCCTGTATGCCATGAAGGTTTAGATATACATTTTGTGTAATATCCATTGGCAAACAGAAATACACGTGACAGAGGCCAGATACCACTGGTGCCTTCACATCTTAGAAGACATTGCTCTATTTGCAAGCTGGTGTCTGGACTATTGCAGTGAAATGCCTTTTGACTAACTTGCTGTGTGCAGATGCTGCCTATTCTAGCCCCCAGATCCGAAACCTACAGCTTTGGCAATGCTCTAAACATGACAGGAAAAAAAAAAAAAATTCTAGAGATTCAGGACAGCAACATTTTACCTTTTTCAGCAGGGTACTGACACATATGTCCAGATTCCTCTGAAGCTGACCAAACATGTAAGTGTTTATTGAATTAAGGCTCAGACTACTTGGGACAGTTAAGCTTATTTCAGATTAAAATTATCCTTTCATGAATTTTGAATATTTGTTATAAGAATTTTTTCTCCTATCGAAAGACAGTAGCTAAGACACACAAACCCTTTTTCATTTAAAAAGGTTTGTTTCTTCTGTTCCACAGAAAATAGATTTGCTTCACCTGGAAAATCGAGGCATCCTAATAACAACTCAGGAATGGCAGTTCCTTTTTACCCTGTTTGTGACAATAATTCTATTAAATATAGTATTGCAGCGGCGATGAGGAATTTCACATCTATAATAGCATGGAATATGTTAAATATAGGGTAGATGTGAGCCAAAGTAAAACCAAAGTGAACTGGCTGGTCCCTTTGAAATGTACCTGGGACCTTCCTTCTGCTCACATTTGCTATTTCGGTTGAATATTTTCTTCAGTTGAATGTCATTTCTGGAACAGGTACTATAAAATGTAAGATGTTTTCTTTTATGTATGATAGTTGAAAAATTGCTCTTGTTTTCTCAGGCAAACTGCTGAAGCAGGTCAGAGTTTGCAGTTTTTCTGTCAGCACAAATTAATTTAAAGGCCTCCTGTGTAATAATAATAGCTTCAAATTGTTTATAGGTTTGATTTTAATAAACACTGCATAACATAGACCAGTGCCCAGCATAAGTAGTTGATGCAGTGCCAACACGATATCATCTTTCATTGGGGCTCTGAAGTAATAGCACAAACAATGAAGATGTCTGAGGTATGTCACAATATCATGATCAAAAGGAACGTATTATTTAAATATTATAATAAGCCCAGTGATGTCTTTTGAAATAGAGTGATTTTAATTCAGAAACATCTGCTTCAAAGTCCAAAGAGATTAGAAATGTCCGTTTATGAAAACATACTAATTAAAGGCTCTAAATACTTAGAATAGTTCTATGCCTATGTAAGTTCGTCCAACTGATAGCAAAACTCGACATGTTTCATATTATTTCAACTTCTTTTATTTGAACAAGGGAATAGATAAACAAAAGGAAACGATCCTGTTGTTTTTAAAATTTAGTGAAAATATGACCTGAACAGAGGTCAGTCTTCAAATGCATGGTCCATATGGTTTGGCTGACACAAGTAGCTGTAAGGATAACATCATTTTGTAGGAACAGCGGGACTCAGCTCTCTCCAGATCTGTGCAGTAGCAAAGTGAAAAGAAAATGTAAACCGCACTGCTGCTTTATCCACCATTTTTAATGCCTCGGATATATCTGAGTCAGTAGAAGCATAAACTACTGCAGCTTCTAGGTCTGCTAATAAAAATTCCAAAAATAATTATCCTTTATTTCATATAAAACAATTGAATAACTATTTTGTATTTGGCCTGCAAGTCATCAGATGTCATCATTATAAGTGGACTTCACAAGGAGCTATATTGTAGAGTAATGGAGAAATACTGTGTTAATTGTGGTGTCACTGTTTAGAAGAAACTGCTCTTTAGTTTGATGCTTTACACTTCTGCTAGTCAAGCTACACTGGCTGAGCAGAGTCCTTCCTGCTAAGTAGGCCACATTGTCGAAATTCTTTTCCTTATTCATTAGAATTTTTCCTTATTCATTAGAATAAAGAAAGTTTAGCAGTGTGTATGCAGTAATCTGTGGTTTCCTTGAAACACTAGGAATATAATATTCATATATAGGTGAATGTCCATCTATTTCAGATTTATTTAGTTTCCAAAAAATCAAGACAAGGTCACTGGGTGAGTTATTTGTCCTGATAGCCCCAGACATCCTATGATCTGGATGTTGGGCACCATGAAAAAAATACAACCCAACAAAGAAGTCACCAGGGCTATACCTCAAGAGGTATTTGAGCATCAAGCCTGTAGGTTAACAAGTCATGGTATGTACATTTTCCAGCACTAGTTCACTCACACTTTCATTTCCATCTTGGCATGTTCAGTGTGATGCTGCACGGTCACCAAGAATGCTGCTACAGCCAGAGATCTGCCTAACTGGCAGATGGTGGTTCCTTAAATTGTCTTTGATCCACAAGCAACTGTTCGTATACTCCAAGGCAAAGACAAATGAAAGACCTTAAATGAGTATGTAGAGGAGGATCAGAGATGCTTATAGGGTTTGCCTCTCTTCCCATTGAGAGCCACGAAGTGGTTGAGAGGTGGAAAGAAACTTGCTTAAGTTACTGTCATATCTAACCATTCTTCAAATACTTTCAGCAGTGACAACCTTACTTAGAGGCCGTTTGAGAAACTGCCCTAACCACCTCCTAGGCGCTGTGCTGATGGGAACCATGGTCTCCATGGTGGCTATGTGTTAGTGGGGATGCATGGATAATCACAGGATCATAGAATCAATCATAGAATCA
>NW_010267542.1:0-2374 GCF_000690775.1 Eurypyga helias
CCCCCTCCCCTCCGGCACATCCCCTCGCTCAAGCATTTCCTTCCTCCCGTCCCGTTTTTCCAGCGATGCTTCTCCTCTGCCGCTGTCTCCTGTCCCGGCAGCTGTTTTGTAGCACCAGCTGTTTTGACTACTCGGTTAACTATTTATCCAGATGGAGCGGGGCTGTTGTCGTGTGCTTGGCATGTTTTTTCCATATACAAATTCTGTGCTGAAGCGGAGAGGACGAAGCCCAACAAGCTCCGCAAGCTGTCCTGCGCGCTGAGCGTGCTCCCCTTGGCTGTTCAGCTTTCCCAGCTGCCTTCGCCCCGTTTTACCATGAATTTGGGGGTTCTGTCCTCCCTGTCCCTGTGCTTTCCCTTGCGCCAGTATCGCCGTCAGACTTTGCCCTCCTTGCCCTGCCCCGGCTGCAATGAGGAACATTTATTTTCCTGGCACTTAACTTCAATCAGATGCAAATCCCAAACACTTTACAAACCCAGCGATCTGTGCGGGTGTTAAGTGCCGGGGCTGGGGATGCTGTTTGCCGCCCTGGGAAGGGGCAGGATGGGACCCCTGTTCCTGCTGTGGGTGATGGGGCAGCGTGGCCCTGTGATCGTTCCTGGCTCTGAGCAAAGTCCAGGTCATGCCACGTCCCCAGCAAGGGAGTTCAGGGAGGATTTTGGGACCAGTACATCCTCCCAAGGGCCCAAATGCTTCACTGCAGCTTTGGGCCTGGGTCTCCTATTAGAGCACAAACCTGCTGCTGAGCTCAGCGCCCAGGTATGGTTCTTGTTCACCCATTTCTGCTACTAGACAAAGACTCTTGGCTTAAAAGCTGCCTCTTCCCTAGAGGTCACCTCTCCAACCCTCGCCATCTCCCATAGGGACAAGAAATGGCTTCATCCAAGCATCTCCCAGAGCAAATTCCTCAGAGGATTTTTGCCTCCATCCCATGCTGCAGCAGGGCTGAGGATTTCCCCATGAGCAAAACAGGTGGCTGGTGGCCAGCGGAGCGGAGGAAGCCCTTAGACACACAGTCGCCTGGACCACGGCAGGGCCCAGGTTTGGCTGCTCATCAGCATTTGCATTGAAAATGCCAACTTTGAAATGCAAAAAGTGTCCTGCCACGTCCGGAGACATTGCAGAAGAGGGTTTGCAGCAAAACCTAAGTAAGTAGAAACTTGGTGTTTTCCCTCTGCTCTTGAATTTGATGATCTTTATTTCCTTTGCTCCATCCTGGTCTGGGGACAAGCGAAGGCAGCCACCGGCTCGGTCATGCTGGAGGGGATATTTCGCACCCAAACTAGCCAAAATTCTGAAAACCATGCCAAAACTCCCTCCTGCAGCAGGATTTTCTTTCCTTTTCAGCTCTATTTCTTTACAGAGAACCTGAACTTTCCAAGCACTTGGTGCATGAAAGGAAAGTTGGCAGCTCTCCGGGCTATTGTCAACCCCCCTTACGAAACTCAAGGATTTCATCTACATTTCCTACCCACTGACCTTATCGAGGTTTTGCATGTTCTTGGCATTTCTTCACGCCACCGAGGCAGTTGCACGGTGCAAAATGCGGGTGGCACCAGCCCCTGGTAGTGGTGTGTCCCCTGTGCATGGGTATTTTAATGGAGATAAACAATTCCCAGCACAAATTAGTTCATAAATTCCTTCTACTTTGCTGTCTCACATGCCCTGGGGGTGACTTGGAATGTCAGATGTCACGACAGAGCACAGGGTCTGCCTTCAGCACCTCTCTTGGCTTACCTGCAAAAGGATGTGCATAAATCAGCGCAACCGTGTCTCGCAGTGGGTGTGCAGGCAGAGGCGGCTGCTCTTGTGCTCTGTCCCCAAGGATGTCCTAGAGAAACACCTCAGCAGTGCATGTCGGGGTCTGCCGGCCTCCATGGGAAACCGTCTTGTGCCAAGGTCACCCAATGCTACAAGACAGGACCAAACCGCTGGGAATTCACCCCAGGACCCTTGGTTCATCTTTCATTCGGTGTGAATTTAATAGTGCTGCTGCATGATTGAGCAATAGTAACTGATTCCCCAGGAAGGTTTTTGGGCCCAGGCTGGATATTTATGGCAGGTAAGTGGCTCCTGTGCCAGGAAAGCCAGCCTGGCTTTCCAGGAGCAGGGACTTGGTACGTAGTCACTGTAGAATCCACCTGTGAGTTGTGGGCATGCATGCTATGAGCTGCCCAAGGTTTGGGTGACGATACTGGATCTTTGTGAAGTGGGTTGTGGAGCTCATTAGTGGGGGATGAGGGTCACAGAGTGGTCTGGGTCATCTGCTCCCCTTGAGAGCTGTCACTCAGGAGCAAAGCCATGTGCAGCGGGAGCTGTGCTGGCTGCATCAGTGAGAGGTTTAATATTTGGGGACCATTTGGGGCTTTGCATG
>NW_010267542.1:2474-2850 GCF_000690775.1 Eurypyga helias
CGCTGGCCTCCTCTGGAGGAGGTCACCAGGGAGGGGCTGGGCACGGGGAAGCGACAGATGTGGGGTTGTGACGCTGCCTCTGCTGAGACCAACAGTGCCCCAGAGCACATCCCCAAAGGCTTTTCATGGGGACACGTCGCGGTCCGTGGGGCTGCGATTGCTGGGTGCACGTTGAGGATGTGGCTGTGTGGATTTGTGTGATGTAAGAGTGAGATGAGGTCAAAAACACTCCTTTCTGGTCTGCGATGCTCCAGGGGGACACGTTGCCATGCTGGGACACTGCCGACCGAACCCCGTGTGCCATGCCACAGCGGCAGCGACCGGACCCGCCGTGTCTGTGTGAAACACAAGTGTACCCTTGGCCGGCAGCCACTGA
>NW_010267542.1:3003-5984 GCF_000690775.1 Eurypyga helias
TTGGTGGTAAACACCAGTGTTCCCCTGCGCCGCCAGCCACTGAGCAACGGTGCGAGGGTGTTCGGCTTCCTCGAGGCCGCCTGGCCATGGAGATAAGGGCCGGAGCAGGAAGCGGCTTGGGCTGCGCTGGGCGAGAGCGAGTTTTGGCTCCTCAGCGTGGGGGAGGTGGGGCTGCGAGCCGAAGGGCAGCACCCGAGCTCCTTGCTGGCGGGCAGGATGGTGGTGGGCATGTCTCTGGAATGTGTCACCTGCGAGGTCCCCTCCTGGAGATGCTTCTGGTGTGGGTATGGTGGGAATGGAAGATGCAGCAGGCAGTGTCTCGCAGCCTTTCGTCATAGGAGAGGTGCTCCAGCCCTCTGATCATCTTCGTGGCCTCCTCTGGACTCGCTCCAAGTGGTCAATATCCTTCTGATATTGAGGGCTCCAGAGCTGGACGCATCCTCATCCTACAGCTGCGTAACCCTCCTGGCTGTGACCCCGCAGGTAAAACACGAGCGTCATGGCATGAGCACCCCACAGGCTGTGCCACACTTGCCCCAACGGGACAAGTCCCCCTTTCTCAGGGGAATGTGGGCATTGCTCTCACGAGCTACAGGAACAGGGACATCTCCACGAGCTCAGCATCCTCTGCATCGCTCTTAATAGCCGACCTACCCGGGGAAAGGGAGTCTTTGAACAGCACTGTGAGTCCCTAATGCCCAGCACTTGCTGGGGTGCAGAAGACCCCTCTGCCCCGGTTGGCTCTGGTGCTGATGTCGGAGCAAGATGCTGCACGCTCTCTCGCAGCCGGCGTTGGGAGCTGCACGCACCCCGCGCGGCAGCTACTGAGGGTTGTGGTGGGCTGTGTTTTGCCAACAGCGTTTAGTAAACAGCCCCGTGCGTGGTGCACAAGAAAGATCCTAATCTGGTTCAAAAAAAGCAAACCAGCCCTAAATTATCTCTGTAAGCCGAGTTTGCAAATGCAGGAAGAATTCCTGCCCCCTCGCACAGCAGCGTCTGCTCTCCTTGCCCGAGATAATTGCTCCGGCTACCGGCAAGCTGCTCCTGGCAGCGCTTGGCCGGGACACGGTGTCCCAGGGACCAGCTGCTTCCCTGGGCTGTTGGCATCGCCACAGCCACCCAGACATTTGCTCGCTGCCATCTCGGAGGCGGGCTTTGCTTTTCGAGGGGAGCGGGATGAAAGCGTCGCTGTGGCTGGAGGCTGCCGGGGTGTTGGCAAAGCAACAGCCCTCATTAAGAGACCCTCATGTTTCATGGAGTCAAGGAATACCAGGCTGGAAGGGACCTCAAGGATCATCTAGTCCAAGCTTTCTTGGCAAGAGCATGGTCTAGACAAGATGGCCCGGCACCCTCTCCACCTGAATCCTAAAAGCATCCAAGGTTGGGGATTCCACCACTTCCCTGGGGAGATTATTCCAATGGCTGATTGTTCTCATGGTGAAAAATTTTCCTCTTGTGTCCAATTGGAATTTCCCTGGGAGCAACTTGTACCTGATGGCCTGATTTTTCCTAAAGTGCACAGAAGCTTTTCCCAGAGGGAAAAAAAAAATTAATTGTAATAAAATGTTCAATTAATTGGAGTAATAGAACAGGGGGTGCACAGCGGGGTGAGCATCAGCTAACCCCAGCACATCCCCCAGCAGCAGCGGTGTTTCCCTAACGCCCAGCACTTGGTGGGGTGCAGAAGGCCCCTCATTTGTATGTTTTAACATGGTGAAGGTGGAAAGAGCAATGGTTTGGCGCAGCAGGGCCAGAATTAGCCGGGCCAGGCCTGGGGTCAGGTCTGCAGTGAGCCTGGGGAGAGGGACCTGACTCCCGCAGTCCCCAGCAGATCATTTAGGGGGTTTGTTTCTTTATCGGTGATTAATGGGAGTGTTTCGTTTCTAATGGAAGGAAATAGGGAGGAAATGGTTTCTTGCCTTCATTTGTCAGGGATTTGTTTAAACGGGCGCTCGCATTCCCTGGAAATAGGTCACCGTTGTGTATTTCCACGGACAAGAAGCTGGTTGGGCTGGATGTCAGATGTTTGGATGGGTAGCGCTTGCAGGCTTTCCTGTGCGAGGCTGTTCCCCTCGCCTCCCCATCCCCATCCTCTCGGCCCCGTGCCAGGGACACCCTGTGTCCTGCTGCTGGCGCACACAACGAGGTGCTCGGCAGCTCCCAGCCCAAGTAGCCGCTACTCCCGGGCTGCCTAGGGGATCAGCAGTCACTTGGGTGGGAATAGATTTTCCTGGCGTATCCCTGCAGCGGGGCTCTGCTGCGGGCAGCGTGGGGCGTGTGAGGAGGGTGCGTGGCCCCCAGGAGACGTGTGCTCCCCTGGGGGGGTTTTGGAGCCGGTAGCCATCAGGCACAGAGCTTTTAAAATGGAAACCCCATTTTTGAGTGGAGTGGTAGTGTTGCCAACAACTGGCCCTGCAAAACGGGGACTAGAAAGAGTCTGGTTCAGGCTCCAAAAATTCCCACACCTCCCATGGATCCTGTGCAGGTGCTTTAGATGCTTAAAGATGGAGCACCGTGAGCACAGGGAGCCTCACGGCTGTGCAAATAGCCCTGAAACGCTGGTCCTCAGTGTGCCCAGAGCCCAGGGATGTGCAACAGTCCCATGGGCACAGCTTTGCAGCGTGGGGGATGTATTCACATCTAGGCTGAGAGGCTTGGGAAATACAAGGTTGAGGGGTTTGGAAAATACTGGATTGCATTACTGCAACCCCTGGGCAGGCAGGGCAATGCCCTCGGGCAGCTGCTGTGGGACAGCAAGAAGGAAAGCCACGAGCTCTCCAGCCAGCTCTGTGTGTTTGGATTCAGATGACACCAGGGAAATCGATGGCTTTTTGGAGCAGAATTGTCAAAACCCTTTGCTGCAGGTGCATGTGCCAGGGGACTGCCTGCAGAGGCGGTAACGTCATGCCGTGCCTGCGCAGATGCCCTGGTGAATGAACTCAGGGCAGGGGTCGGCTCCTGCGGTGCGAAGGATCCCACAG
>NW_010267542.1:5996-18517 GCF_000690775.1 Eurypyga helias
GGAGGGTGGGGGGGGAGAGGCCGTGGTCCTTTACCCCTGCCGCTGCCAGGACAGCAGCAGCAGGCCCGAGATGGGGTCACTGCTGCTGGAGCATCTGCCCAGTGCCATATCCTGAACATCAGCCGTGCAGTGGGACGCAGTGGGGAGATACGGGGGGGTTAATGGGGCTTCTCCCCTTGTTACTGTCCTGACGTTTTGGTCAGTCTCACACTGGGGGGGGCATTTCAGGGGTAAATAGGGATGTCTGGTGGTTTTATATCTTCTCCCCTTGTTGCTGTCCTGACATTGTGGTCAGTCTCACACTAAGGGAGCTTTTCAGGGGTAAAGAGGGATGTCTGGTGGTTTATAAATACCAATTTCTGGCCTTTTTGCACTTTGACATTGAGATGCTTCCGTGAGTGCAGAGCTCAGGGCTGGGGCTGAGCAAACCCAGGGCTTTGGGTCACTTGTGGTGGATCTCACCGCCATCCCAAAACCCACACTTTGGTGTCCTTGGGGCCCACAGGAGCCAAAAGCATTATTGATAACTGAGATGTGAGCCATTTAATAAATGCATTTGTGTGCTGGAAGGACTCAGCCTTTGGAAAAGTTACTCATCTTCCTCTCCATCTGATATAACACCATTCCTCGCGGCCATCCTTCCCCAGCATCGCCACGCATCCTCAGCCTGGCCAGGCAGCCGGAGCCCGAAAATCCTAGCAACAATGACATTGTTTTCTATATTTGCATCACTTCAGGCTGAGCAGAACCGATGACACACCGTGGAGCTGGCAGTGAAGCTGGTATTGATGCCATCTGCAGAGAGCCGCCTCCTCACCACGTTAAAATTAAATTTACTTGGCTGTTTGGTTTGTGCTTCGCCGGGGCCGGCGTGTAGGGTGCTCGTGGTGGGCACCACGGAGTCCGGACAGGAACCCGGGGTGGTCCCACACTGGAGGATGCTCTGTGCATCTTGCTCCAAGCGTGGATGCGGAGACATGACATCTCGCCCCCTTCCTTGGCACACAGGCTGTGCTCAGGCTCCTTCCAGACACCGTGCCCTTCCCATGAGCAGTTTCCAGCAGCAAATGTTCTTGTGATATTTTTTTTTTTCTTTTCTTTTTATCACAGGCTGCTTCTGATGTGGGAGATGAGGGCTCAGCTCTGCCCCGTCTTCAGAGATACGAGCTGGGTGGCTTGCAAACCCCCTGAGGCCGTATGCACCTTTGGATGCTTATGTTTTAAAAGTAAATTTGGCTCTTTGTACTTTTCTTAAAGTGCACCTGGGGACTCATGATCTTGTGTGATCAGGGTGACTGCAGGGAGAAAGCTTCTGGCCTCATAGGAAGCTTGAAAATGGGCAAATGTAATTTTACAGGCTGGCACAGCAGAAAGGAAACCCCACAACCTTTGCTTTTGAGTTTTGGGGTATTTTTTTATTGTTGTGCAGAGCCATGGGCCTCTGGATGCCTGTGGAGAGCAGTGTGGTCTGGCCAGGGCTGAGCAAATGTCTCCACGCTGCATTAAACCTCCCCAGGGCAAATCCACCTGTGGTGCAAACCCCTCTGTTTGGGGCAGGGTCTCTCCCAGCCCACCTTCATACCGCTGCTGTGCAAAGCTCAGAGGAGTCGAGGTTGCATTCACGGTAATCCCTTGGAGATGTGGGAATGTCCAGCACAGCTGAGCTCCTGCCAGGCACTGCTGTCCACGTCCTACAGCTGCATCTCACCAGTAACAGGAGATGCTCTGCGTGGTCCTCCCTCCAGAGCTGTGAGTTTGGGCCTTAGGGCAATGAATTTGGGGTTTTTAAAATGATGGATTATAAATGCATGAATTCTGGGGTTTGCATTTGGAGAACACTCACTGCATGTCTACAGCTAGAAACCTGGAGTGTAAAACTGACGTAAAAGCCAAGAGTGGTGCGAGAGGGTTCCAGGAGCAGAGGCGGGCAGGCACGCAGCACACTGTGACTCTCGTGAAACCCTGTGGGTTGGCACCAGGGGCCCAGTGCAGCCCCAGAATGTCATCAGGCCTGTGACCCACGCTAGGCAAGCGGCTGGGGGGGATTCCACACCCCAGCACTGTGGGAGATGCACAAAGTGACGCAGGTGGGGTGCTGTCCCAGCCAGTACAATGACACTTGATTATTTTCCAGCTTCCCTGTAAGACCAGAAGCGCTCTCCCCCCAGTCAACCTGATCGCACAAGATCATGAGTCCCCACTTGTGCTTTAAGTAAAACAGAAAGGTGGGCAGAGCACATCCCTCTGCCCTCCTCCGGCCTGGCCCTGGGATGGGCAAGGGAGCAGAAAGGGAATAGAAAAATTACAGCTTGGGGGGTGTAAATGAGGCAGCAGAGGGATGAGGATGGGGTCGGCTCTGTTTAAGCGCTGGGGTTGTGCTCGGTAGCCGTGATGCCATCAGCAAAAGGTGAACGTTAAAACTGCAGACTGCTCCTTGCTGCCAGGAAGGGGAGCCGGGCCAGGTGAGGGTTTCATTCCCTACCCATAGTGGGCGGCCTTGGCTCGGTTAATGATGAGGATTTACAGATACTAAAAATAATGAAAGTGAACCAAAACCACCCCAGCCCTGATGGCTCACATGAGCAGGCAGCTCTGCACCAAGCCAGCCCCAAAGGAGCCCGTTTTCCTTGCACAGTATTTTCCTAGCTCCTCAGTGCGTGACCGATGCTTTTTGTGGTGTTGGCTTGCTGTTCCTTCACACAGGGGTGAGAGAAGGGGCTTTGGGAGATGAGCTATCCCACAGGCCTCATCTTTTTCCCTTGAGCTTTGGGGTTTGTTTTCCTCCACGCACCTGGTCTCACCCAGCACCGGGCCCAGGGCAGACGTGGGATGATGGGGAATGTTTCCCATGGCCATCACTGGAAGCATCCCGCAGCAGCACTCTGGCCCAGTGGCATTTTAAGCATTGTTGGTGTTGGCTTTCCCACCTCGCCAGGTCCCGCGGGCAGCTGCCTTTGCGCCAGGTGCCCAGCAGCGGAGCCATTCGGCATCCTCAGCCCTCTTGGACGCGGTGCTCTGGGGTTCAGCCGGAGCAGCAGCATCCTGGGGCAACGGAGAAAGTTGCCGCCTGGGCTGAGCGTGGGAGAGCGCCGCCAGCTCTGTTTTAATTGGCAGTAGTCGATGGGCCCCGCAAGCACTGGGCTTGATTATCGCTGCCGGCGTTTACGAGAGGGTACGTTTTCCGCTCTCGCGGCGAGGGCAGGAGCCAGGAGAAGCCTCCGCGGCTGTGCCAGGGCTGAGTCACCCGGGTTAGGAGGAAAGGAGTGTGTGCGCGTGGGGAATTAAACAGTCAATCATACTTTCAGCAAGCCTGAAATCATGTGTGATATTTTTATTTTCAGAATCCCAGCTTCGATTTTTGTGGCAAGGTTGTTCCCAAAATCCCAACCGCAGTGACGCCATGCCGAGGGCAGCCTCCGGCGCGCCAGTGCCGGGGGTGGCGAGCGAAGCCTGTCTTCACCCCACTGCCGTCCCAGAGCCCTCGCTTACCCCTGTCCAATGAGCCGGGGGCTGGGGGTTGCTTTGCAACCCCTGGATCATCCAGGGGAAGGTGGGCACCTTTTCCTCTTGGCCACCAGCTCCCCCCTTTCATCCATGCATGGCCCCAATGGCTGCAGCACTGCAGAGATCCCCAGAAGCCACCATCCATGGCAGGGAATTGTGTGCAAACGGGAACCATCTTTTGGGAAAACCTGAGAATGGAGGGAGCCTGCTGGGATGGAGTGGCCACATGAGCCTCTGCACTCTGGTGAGTGAGAGTGGGAGAGCAAAGCAAGCCGTGCCGTTTTAAGACCTGTGTAAAACCCCATACCCACAGGCCGAGCTGGGCCGTAGTTGGAGAAGGGCAGATGTGCCGTTTCCCTTGGGGGAGCCACAGCGGTTTTGCATGAGCTTTGGGGTCGGCAGGGAGGCTGCGGGATGGCAAGCACCATCCAGAGCTGCTGCCGGTAGATGGGTCCCCAGCGGTGGTGGCCCTGGCTGGGGACCTGATCTGGACCTGCGTATGGCAGCCAAGACATGGCTTGTGCTGCGGGAACGTGTGTGGGCCTGCGGGAAGCTGGCAAGTCTCTCTGAGCTCCCCTGGGTCAACCAGCCAGGCTCTGGGTGCCGTGGAAACACTGTACATCTCGGGGATGTGTTGCTCCCAAAGTCTCAGTCCCTGGAGAATTTCAAAGAGTTGGGTTTTTTTGGGTTATTTTCTTTATTTTAACCACCTTAACCCCCAGGTTCTGGGCACAGGCACAGCCTGAACCCGCTTGGCCTAATCCCAGCGTGAAGGTAAGTACAACTAAAGCGATTTGATTTGGAGGGATGCTCAGGCGTGGTGTCTGAGCTGGGAAACTATCACCACTTCCTCAAGCTGCAAAGAAACACAGGCAAAAAATGGTGGAAAAAACCCTTTACATCTCCCGCAAAGGCCACCACCTTTGGCATGAGCAGCCGTAAGCATTTCTGGGCTCGGCAACCAAACGAAAATTAACTGAGCAATCGCACACGTTCTCCCTTTGCTGAGCCAAAAGCTGCTCCTGTCATGCTATATGTTTGTTCTCTGATTAATGTAGGATATATCCTTTTTTTCAGTGAAGAGAATCGGAGAAACCGACAGCAGCATGTTAAGTATTTGGCAAACAATTTCTATTATGTTGTGCGTAGGTAGCGCTCGATATATTTGCGAGCTATATATAGCTAAATACATATATATCTCACTCCACATAATGTTTCCACTTTTTTGCAGACTACCTGCAAAACACAGACACTATCAGAAGCTGTAAATACAGTCATTACACCACCAACTAACAGCCCATTCTCTGAAGCTTTCTCATGCAAAACATGTTTGTGTTTTCCAGGGAAGGACAATGAGAGTTCGTCCTGTCTTGCCCATCCTGCAGGCAGGGATACAGTCCATGCGGTTTGGGATATTGGTACACCCAGAAGAATAAGGTGTCCTGGAGCTGTAGGAGTATGTTGGTAATTCATGGCAAATTTTCATATGATCACAGAATGTTTTGGGTTGGAAGGGATCTTAAAGCCCACCCAGTCCCACCCCCTGCCATGGGCAGGGACACCTTCCACTAGACCAGGTTGCTCCAAGCCTCATCCAGCCTGGCCTTGGACACTTCCAGGGAGGGGCCATCCACAGCTTCTCTGGGCAACCTGTTCCAGTGCCTCCCCACCCTCTCCGGGAAGAACTTCTTCCTGATATCTAATCTAAACGTCCCTGATTTCAATTTAACCCCGTTCCCCCTTGCCCTGTCACTACAGGCCCTTGTAAAAAGTCCTCTCCCAGCCCCCTTGTAGCCCCTTCAGATACTGGAAAGCTGCAATGAGGTCTCCTCGGAGCCTCCTCTTCTCCAGGCTGAACAAGCCCAATTCTCGCAGCCTTTCGTCATAGGAGAGGTGCTCCAGCCCTCTGATCATCTTCGTGGCCTCCTCTGGACTCGCTCCAAGTGGTCAATATCCTTCTGATATTGAGGGCTCCACAGCTGGATGCAGCACTCCAGGTGGGGTCTCACCAGAGCAGAGTACAGGGGCAGAACCCCCTCCCTCGACCTGCTGGCCACACTTCTCTGGATACAGCCCAGGATACGGTTGGCTTTTTTCTTGGTGTGGATGTCAAATTGGGGTGGTGGTAGCTTGGCTTCTTCCAAGACAAAAGATAAAGTGAAAATTTTGGGAAAGGGAGCTACAACAAATGCAACCTTTCATTTTTATAGTTTTAGATTCCTTCTTAAATAGATCTAGATCTGTGTCACTGTAAAGGGAAAAATTCCCAATTTTTGTTTAGGAAGTGTTGGAACAAGATCCTGGGACTCTTGGAAAAAATAATGCTGCTGCTTTTTATTTTCCCCCTGTTCCTTCCAGCTTTACTCCCCAGTCAAACCATCCCCTTTTATCCCTGGCTGCATTGTTTTTGCTAAAAAAGCATCAGTAGAGTCCCTGCCGTATTTTCCCAATTTGCAGAGAAATCCGCAGCCTGAACCGTCCATCCCCACACTGTACAGAAATGTGCTGGATTACCTTTTTTTTTCCCTCATGGGCTTCCCTGCCTCAGAGCAGGGGGTTTATGGAGGTTTATCTGGTTTTCCTTTGTTCAGCACTCACGAAAGAGAAAGAGGAAGGAAACCCGCCATCGCTCGGCCTGATGCGCGGTTAAAAATAGCAGAGCTGGCTGGGCCGGGGTTCCCGTCCTCGCTAAAGGTCACTTCCTCAAGCCCCACCGCTGAAAATATGCCACCGAATGTCCCGTTTTGGCACATTTCTGATGGTTTGGAGGCAGCAAAGAGCCTGGAGGAAGGAGGGATGCTCCCTGCCCTGCAGAGCTTGGCTCCGGGCTGTGCATGGGCTCTGTCTTCCATCCCAGTGAGCCACATCCAGGGTCCCCTCCTCGGGGTGGGGGTGTGATGGCCACGGTGGGATCTCTGCAGCTGGAGAGCTGAAGCTGGCATGTACCAACCCTTTCTCTGCTGCAAGGAGGGTGTCCCAGTGCATGGGACAGCTGCCCCCACCCCCTCCTCCCCCTTCTTTCAATTTTTTGTTTTATTCTTTTTTTTAATTACTTTTTAAAAATTATTTTTATTTTTCCTGGTGCAGGTTGGCTGCTGTGTGAGATCAGGATAGTCCCAGGGCTCAGCAGAATGGCCTTGGTGGCTTGCAAGGGGACAGGAGACGGGGCAGGGCCGGGGCCAGCTCCAGTCCTGCCTTCAGTACCACTTGGTGCGGGCAGCTGATCTCCAGTCTCCTAGGAGACTGTGGGAAGGACTCGGTTGTATCACAAAACCCCTGGTCTCCCCATTTTCCACCCTCCAGACCTGGGTACCAGCCTTAAAAAGCAATTGCACGATAAAAAAGCAGCTCCAACAAACCATCCCACGTAGTACATTGGGTGCCAATGTCCCCTTTGCTTCCAAAAAGGCTGCTTGATGCTGGGATGGGCACCCTCCTCCCCAGCCGCACAGAGGGGTGGGTGCCACGGGGTCGGGATGCAGGCGGGATGAGGGCATCCCTTTGGGCTGCACCACGGCCAGTTTGCGTGGCAGGTTGCATCCCTCTGACTGGAGGAACCACCTCCTGCGGGCGTTTTTGTCGAAGCCGCCGTGATGTGTGTGTGTCCGTGATCAAGGGAGATCTGCGGTGGGAGGGGGCTGGTTTCTGGCACGGTGATATGGTGTGATGTCTGCTTGGTAGGAGAGAGGAGAGGTGTCATGCCTGTGAAGGGAAGAGAGGCAAAACCCCTCTGCTGCTGGTTCAGTGCTGAGCGTGCCGGCCAGGCTTTACCCTCTCCTCGGTGAACGCTGCATTTCCATGGAGAGACGGAATCGCTTGTTCTGCCTGGTTAAAACCAGACGGTTTTCCATTTTTGGCTTGTGCTTTCGCTGGAGGGAAACGTGGAGTGAAATTTTGCCCGTAGCGAAAGGGCTGAATCAACCACCACAAACATCAGCCCAGCCTCAGGTATGTACGTGTAGGGCTCTTGGTTTGCTCAGCGCTGCCTTGGAGCCTCCTGTTGTGTTATTTGCTTTCGCCGTTTCCTACACTCCAGCAGAAACGCTGGGAATGACATGCCACAAGGGCAGGGTTTTTTTTCCAGGAGGTATTTTGCATCAGGGAAAAACCCATGTGAGCGTCACAGCGAGTGTCACGGTGTTCCCCTTTGATGGATATTAATGTATTTTCCTACCTTTGAAAGGGATCGGAATACAATTTAAAAAAAATTATAATCGCCCAATATAGGTCTGAATTCATAAACAGAGGCTCCTAAGTGTGCTGCTGCTGACTGTGGGAGTTCGGAAATGCCACGGGATCCTCGCTCAGATCCAGCCAGCGAGCTTGGGGGGTCGCTCCAGAAATGCCCCAGCTGGGGCATCGCACTTAGGAAGAACCCAATTCCAGCTTAATCCCAGACATAGCCATGAAAGCAGAGGCAACCTCAATGGCTGTGCCTTATAGCTGCCACTGCAAATACTGCCCAGCACTGGGAATCCTAATCCTCATAGCCATTTGCAGTGGGAATGGAGCTGGAAAATAGGGCAACTGTCCCCTGCATTGCCTCCCAACAGAAAAGCCTTGTCCATACGGATTGTTCCTCCTCCTTTTCCCTAGATGTAACCTGCCTCGAAACCCTGGGCTGACTGGGTGTTTCCAGGGTCTCCAGCTCTCTGTATCCATGGCCTTGGGTGGGCTCAGCAGAGGCAGGACTGCTACAGCCCCGTGATGCAAATCTGCATCCCTGTGCCTTGGCGGGATGGGTGGCAGGGCTGGCACTTCCCTGTCAACGGCTGCGTTTATGCTCCAAGAAGCCAAATCCTGATAGTAACCCCACTCCTAAACCACCTTAAGGTGCACAGGACACACAGCTGAGGGTATATATTTCCGGGAAGGGTGGGAATACCGGAGCTCCTATCCTGAGCATCACACAGTGAGGTTTGGTGTTTCAGTGCTCTCTGGATCCAGCCCTGGGGGAGCAGAATTGACCCACAGCTGCTGGGAGTCCTGGCTGGGGATTAAAAATAAACCCCTAAGCCTGGCTCTGAAAGGTCGGCCGACGGGTAACATTTAGAAGAGCCTCAAACTGTTATTTCAAGGAGAGGGGGGTTTTTCTCCATAGGAAAAGCAAATATCAAAGCTTCTGTGGAAAAAAAAGCCATTTCCAGCTCTTCCCTGTGGATGGGGATTGTCTCCACGAGAACTGGGGGGATGCAGTGGGAGAAAGCCTTGGAGCAGGATGGCAAGTGGCAGTGGCACTGTCACCTTTAATTGATTAAGGCCACTTTGTGTGATGGCCCCAGAGCCCGGGGAGGGTGCTGGAGCAGCACAGGGGCAGTTGCTCATAAGCCTGGCTTGCTTTATGAAGGTGGGAGCTGTTGACAGAAGAGATTTGCACCTCTTTGTGAAGCATTAGCCTCTCTGTTTTGGGTGGTTAACCCTGAATTTGTTCATTTTAGGCTCACAACTCCTCTCCTAGGAGCAGCCCACGGGAGCATAGGAGTGTGCAGCTGCGGAGGGGTAAATGAGATTCCCAAAACGGTGTTAAATCCTCACGCCAAGGGCTGGCTCTTGCATCCATCACCCACTCGTAAGGCCTTTCTGAATTAAGAGGACTTGACCTGGGTGAGGGTGCAGATGCGGACCCTAAATGATGTCACCAGAAAATCAGAGGATGGACACAGTCGACTGAAAGCCCTCTACGTTTTCTCCCATCCTTCAACCCTTAATTGCTGCTGAGAGTCCTTAAACCCGTGGTTAGCCTGTGCTCACGCCCGGTTAACGTGCGGTACCCATCGCTACCTCCCTGCCGGAGCGGAGCCTGGTTACCAGCACACAGGCTGCTCTCTCAGCCTTTCCAGCAAACATCATTTTTTCCCCATCTCCGAGGAACAAAGTGGAGACAAAAGATTAATCTTCCACGGATTGTAAAACCCTTGGGGCGAGGAGCGTGGCGTCGGTTCAGCGTTGCTGGCAGCCTTTCTGCTGGCTCCGACAGGCTCTGGAGCGGCTCCGGCCGTCCCATTCCCCTCGCCCCCAGCCTAGCAGCACAGTAGTGTAAAGCCATGGCTTTTGGGAGGATTAGTCCCAATTTCCTTTTGTAGAAACAAGATCGAAATCAAAACCGGCTGTTGCCTTCCATGCCTCGAACGGCGCTTGGTCGGCACTAGCTGGGCCCTGCTCTCCCTCCTGCACTGCAGCCGTGCCTAAAAAAACCTCCTCAGAAGTCTGGGAGGTGTGAAACCCACTCCTTTCTTCTTTTTATGACCCTCTTAAGCTTGTCTACCTCCAAAAACTATTAGCGTGGGGGAAGCCAAGATAAATAAGGAGGTTTGCCTTTCGCTGCAGGGCTGACGTGCTGCAGAAGGGAATCCCCAAACCAGGGGGGCTTCCAGGGATGGAGCTCCACTCCTCCAAGCCCAACCTGCTCCAGTGGCCACGGGCTCTTTGCTGACAATATTGAGCGTGTGTTTACTCCAAAACCCTTTTTCCTCACTGGTGACTGTTGGACTGAATAATTTACAGCTCCAAGTCACTAATAGTTTTCATGGATTGCTTAATTACAGGTGGGGTGGATGGCGCTGCCTATTCCTAGGGCTACCAGATGTTCTCGGTTCTCAATTGCTCCCAGCTTGGATGAACTTTAACCTTTGGATCTGGGATACCATCTTCATGCTCCCTTCCAGTACAAGGACTGGTATCACCCAATGAAACTGGGAGGAGCAGGAACAACAGGAATGGATCTTCATGGGATGCCAAGCTGAGCCATAGGATGCCCTGCCTGAGGGCACAGTGTGGAAGGAGGTGGCATGTCCCCAGGAGCTTGGAGGAGAGGTCACTGGAGGTCGCTGAAGGAAGTGCTCAGTGCTGGCAGGGTGCTAGTGGAAAACACCTGCCCGTGCCTTGCCCCGTGGTAGGGGCTCACGGTTGGGTGGGTCACTGCTGAGGAGACACTCTCGGGCTGGAGGGACCTGTGGCCTGAACCGGTGTGGTTGCAGAACGTGATCAAGGGGTCAGGAGATGTTGGGAAAGAAACGAGGGTCTCCTGGTTGTACACACACGGTCACGCAGCTTGACCTCGGTGTGTCTCGCCTCTGTTCTTCACCTGCACGATGAGCATTAAACCAGACCCTTGTCTTGTTGGGTGAAGGCAGTTTGTCAGGCTCTGGTGTTGGGCTTCCCTAAATCACACCCAGAAGGGCGCCAAGAACCCTCTTTCAAAAAAAAACTTGCCCTAGGGGCAGCACATTTGCCCTGGAGCAGGGTAACAAGGATTGGGCAGCTGCCAGGAAACAGGCTCCCACCCAGGCTGGGTGACGCTGGAGTCTGGTCCAGCACCCAGCTTATGCAGCCGCTTTGAGGGCAGTTCCTGAGTTTTAGGGAAGATCTACCGCATCAAGTCCTCTGTGCACCTTGTCAAGACGATGTCATATTTTAATAATATCAGATTGCATTTGTACCCCTGGGCACCTGATGGAACCACTCAGCCCCATGAGCCAGGCAGCCCTAGGGCAGACCCCGGCCAAGCACAGCACCACTGTCCAGGGGGCTCAGCAGCAGAAACATCGCTTTTCCCCCCAAAGCGGTCACAAGAGGCAGATGAATACAACAGCAGAGCTTGAAGCGAGGCCAGACCGCAGGCTGGGAGCTGTGCTTCCTGCAGGAGGGCCTGCGGCACCGCTCGGGGGGGGCCCGTCGGGCTGCAGCTCGGCGAGAGCACCCCTCTGCCTCCCACGCCGTCGGCTGCGGTGAGCCAAAAAAAATGAGTTTAGCGAACTGAAAAAAATGAACCTACGTTTCCTTCAGGACCTCCACTCCAGTGGGAGCTGCAAAACATTTGCTATAAATGAAACTACACAGAAATAAATAAGCTACAGCTCCTCCCTGAGATGTCTGCTGCTGCTTCCTCACGCTCGCTGCCGTCTCCGGGCTCTGCTTTGGGTACATTTCCGCCAAAGTGGGGTTCGTCGTCTCCCAGCTGTCTCGCCTCTCCACCCTCAGCTGGAGAGCGGTGCCCATTGCCATCAGCCCCACGGTTCTTCCAGCAGCGGGTGCGGGGGGAAAACTGGAAGTACCTGAAAAGTCAGAAGTTGGTGTTCACGTGGGGACAGTCCCTGGGAGCGGGTATTGTCTGGGTCACCGGGAACTGCTGGAGGGAAGAGCCCGGCTGGGGGCACTACATGGAAAGGTCCTGCAGATGGGGGTGGGAGTGGTTACCTTTAGCTGGGTGGTCCCCAGGGGTTTTTGGGGCAACCAGACCAGGGTAATTGCTCCTGTTGATGCTGCTGGCCTCTGCTGCACGGGGGATCTGCTAGAAACAGTCATTTTGTTGCTAGAAACAGACCTTTAGGTAGCCCGTTGTGAGCAAGCGTTGCAAAAGAGTGATGTAAAGCACTTGTGTAACCGGGGCGCTGGCGCCTCCTGAGCCAAGCAGGAAGGGGATGGGGACCGGGTTAAACAGGTGGGTGAGAGGGGTCAAGGCCAGCCCTGTTGTGCTGAAGAGCTGCCAAACCTGAGCGCTCGGACGCTCTGCGTTCTGCCGGGGGAAGGGGACCACCGAGCAGCGTCAGGTGGGATGCTGCGGGATGGCCAGGACACGCATTGAGGCCGATGCTCAGGTTCTGCCACGTGCGAGGTGCCTCGGCTCCTTCCTGCACGTCCCCACGGTGACATTTCACGTGTCACAGCACCACGCTGCTGCCTCTCTCCGGATACTGTCAGTGGGGACAGCGTCGGTGGCGGTTTTAACGAGTGTGGGGCGGTGATTCCTGCTCCCAGGGGTTCCGCTGCCGTCAGACACTGCCCCTGGACCCACCGAGGTGCCCGGCCTGCTTCCAGCGGGCGGTGGGAGCGGGCTTGGGCTGTGCCCGGCGCTGGACTGGGCTCTGGCTGGATGCAGGGAGAGGGGGACACGCTTTGCCTGGGCAGGGGCTGAGCACCCCCTTCCCCTACCTCCCAGCACCCGGGGATGTTTCCACGCCGGGGGCGGATTTCCCTGGCTGCCAGCATCACATCGACGACACCAAGCTGTGTGGCGC
>NW_010267543.1:0-6096 GCF_000690775.1 Eurypyga helias
CCAGCCTGTACTTGTGCTTGGATGAGGCTTTGAGTAACCAGGTCTAGTGGAAGGTGTCCCTGCCCATGGCAGGGCTGTTGGAACTGGATGGTCTTTAAGGTCCCTTCCAACCCAAACCATTCTATGATTCTATGACCCACCTAACACTAGGTTCATTAGTAGCATAGATTTGATCATCATAAGAGTTGGATTTTTTTTCCATATGATATTGTCAAGTAATTGAATTTGTAAAAGTATTTCTTGGAGTGACCCACTCTGACTTGCACACCCTAGTTTTAACATGGTTGCCATTCTCAGCGTGAAGCCTACTTGCAATATGCAGACAGATATTATTCCCTTAGTCTATGGACCATCTCTCTAAAATGCCCACTGAGTTCATTTACTCGATAACTTTGGGTACCATCTGTCATAACAGTCCTTCAGGACAGAACTGATGATGTGTGGTGTTGGACTGTTGCATGCTGAAGTTAGTTCTGATTCCATCACTCCTGCAGTTCACTCTCATCCAAGTTCATTCGTCATTAATTTGTGTGATTCTTACTGCAATACAGCATTTAGCAACTGTCGTAGTGATGACATACACTATTACGTAGCAATTAGCATCATACAATTCAAATCATTGGCTATTCTCACCCAAAATCCGATCCCCCATTACCCATCAAGTGCAAGGTCCTTGAGTGCAAGCAATTCCACAAATGGGTTTGCCTTTGCCTGAGGCAGGAGTAGCCAGACTGTCTTCCCCAGCATATTCTTAATGTGCACTACAGGGACTTTATCCCTTTCTATAGTATGTAAAATTTTGACTGAGCAAGGCCAGTTTGATTGACATGTCTCCTAGTGTTGACTAACCAGGTGGCCTTTGCCAAATGTGTATCCCAGTGTTTGAAAGTTCCACCCCCCATTGCACCGTTCGACCTTCCCAGAGGCAGGTGTATGGTAGGGGAAGTGATACACCCACTCAATACCGTACTCTTTGGTCCAAGTGTCTATGAGGCTGTTTTAGAAGTGAGTCCCATTGTCTGATTCAATCCTTTCTGGGGTGCCATGTCACCACAGGACTTGCTTTTCAAGGCCCAGGATAGTATTTCAGGCAGTGGCATGGGGCCAGTAGTAGTAGTATTTACTAGTATTTTCTATTACATATTATCATTAGTAGTAGTACTATAATTATTTAATTTATTTTCAATTATTAAACTATTCTTATCTCAATCCAAAACACAACACCATATCAGCTACTAGAAGGAAAATTAACTGTTTCACAGCTGAAACCAGGACACAAGGACAAAAAAAAAGAAAAAAAAATGGAGAGAGCAATTAGTTCTATGGCACTTGGACAGTCCATATACAAATCTAAACATGCCATACAATTCTCACCCTAAAATAATTGTACAAACATAATCCACTATTCTAACTGGTCCAGGAAAAGGCTGATCTCCGTCCCTGTGAAATGTTTTCCTTTTTGTCTACTGTAATCAGCTATAGCTATGGTAATGCTCTGAGCTGAAAGCACTGGAAGTTATAATCATTCTTCATCACACACCAGGAATAGGCATTCGGCTCCTGATTTCCTAGTGTGCAGATTGCAATTTTTAGAAAATTTTTTTTTCAGTACAGGGAAGAAGATTGTCAGTAAGTGAAGATTTTGGCACAGTAACATAGGTGGATTAAGAAACTGATAGATAAATTAGTCCAGACAGGTCCTGCACCATTAAGGAAATATCCTAGAAGCTATGGTCAGGGTCAATGTCCAGTCCCAAAATGACACATGCAAGGTTATGTCTTGGTCATGGCTTTGCCTACTTGTGATTTAATATGTAAGAGACTAGAATGGGGCTATACAGCCCCAACGTGCCAATCTTGGCAAAGATATAGATCAAAAAGTTCCCACCTTTCAGAAGGTTTTATTTTAGCTTAGATCAGCACAGTCATTCGGTTCTTATTGAAGACAGAAAAAAAATTGTCAGCACGGCTACGAAGATCAGGAAATCTTGCAGAGAGGTGAGAACAAGCAGTGGGAGAACCCACTTCATAAATTACTTCACAAACTCACTTTCCTGCTAAGTCCAGCAGATCCTGAAATACAAGTAGAGCCCACAAAAGAAGCAATGTAGTAGCTAAGCAGCTACCTAGCCCATCAATCAGCTGCATTCAACTTTCTGTAGATGAGATATATTACATGCAGTTGCAAAAATTAAGCAGGAACAACATTCTGGCATCCCAGTAAGCTGAGTGAACATGTCAGGGGCATTATAGCTTTCATCTACTTATGGCAGAAAGTTTTTCAAGGGAACAGCCCAAATAGCAAATATGGGTAAAAATAATCCTAGTAAAACTGAAGCCAAACCCAAGATTCTACAGACCACAGCAGGAGCACCAGAGTGCTCTTTGGTCTTAAATCTTTTGAAATTTAGATGAGACTGTTACTTTTTATGGCCTGATTTCATAAAGCTCTTCTCTTCCCACCATTAGAACAGATTTTCATGGACTGCTGAGCCCAAAATGTGTAAGCATACAGCAAAAGGCTTTAAAAAAGAAATTTCTGTTATTTTCTAAGCCCAGAAAGAACTGCTTGGGCTCCTTCCACCCAGTGCTGCTCACAGAGAATGGTACAGATCCTGCTGGGATATTCTCAATTCCAAAATTATGAAGTGAAAAAGCTAATACCTCCCAAATTACTACCGCTTTTTATTTCATATCTGTAGATAATGAAATTTTTTCCTTGGTACACACTAAATCTTAATGGGAAGATAGAGCTGTCTAGAAATTAATCAGCAATGACAGATGCCACAATCTAATTATAGCACTGAAATGTGCAAAGAACTGTAATGAAAACTGATTACTAACCACATAATTTCTACAATTTTAATTATAATAAATACTTTAAATGACTGATTATACAAGTATGTCACATTTGCCTACTCCATTCCTCATTATAAAAATTCTACAGCAATACAGTTGCTATGCTCTATATTTTTGTTCTGTTAGTTAACTTATTCCATGCAACCTATTTTAAGTTGCTTTTTCTGCATCAGAAAATTTAATTTACATGTTACTTCTGTATGAAGATGCTTTAGGAAGTGACGCAAAATATTTCATCAGTATTTAAGCCACATATAATACACAAAAAATAAACATATTTTTCTTACCCCTTTGAAGATAAAAACAATGAACAATCAATCAAAGACAAACTCCCCACACTAACTTTTCACTTTTCAAAAGCCTGAGAAAATCTAACACTGGTATATATCCAGAAAGCCACCACGAAGGGATATTTTCAGGCTATGTGACAGAAAATAGAGGGAATCTAAGAACTCAGGCAGTCTTCAGAGAAAGTGATA
This sequence comes from Eurypyga helias, assembly GCF_000690775.1. Classification (NCBI taxonomy): domain Eukaryota; kingdom Metazoa; phylum Chordata; class Aves; order Eurypygiformes; family Eurypygidae; genus Eurypyga; species Eurypyga helias. The sequence continues at coordinate 3,339 of NW_010267543.1, forward strand.
GGTCATCTGAATAAGCAGCATCTCCTATGTTATCGTCAGCTAAAACTTTAAGGAAGGTGGTAGATGAAAGGATTGGGGCTATAGAGACCTGAAGAGCTCATAAAAGAAAAAGACATGGTCAGAACAGAAGGAAACTTTACTCTTCATGGAAAAGAATATTATGGGTTCCTCTGTGAAGGTTGAGCTGTAAGAACCATACTCGCCTGGTCACTGAAGTTCCATTTTGAGTTCAAAACCCTGTTACCACCATAAAGTAGGGCACTTGAGGAAACAAACCAATTTTTGGTGAAGAGGATGACATACAAAACCTCTTTTGTTCATTTTAGGGACTTCATATACTAGAGTCTTAGAGTTGTATGGTAATCATGGAGAAAATGGCTAGACAGAATGTCAAAAGGACACCAAGTCCTTCATTTGGTACCAAATCAGTTTCAACAATACAAAATTCACATATAAGCAGCACTCAATACACAAAGTTCATGCACAGCACATGCAAGCAATACCTAGGGGAGCACACACACAGGCACACAGAGTTCATTTTTATCAACTGGGAACACTCCTGCACAGTCTTGGGCAGGTGGTGTAGGAACAGTAGTTCACTCCTGCATGCCTTCCCAACCTGTTGCTTCACCATAGCCTTGCATACACACCCTCACACACAAGGAATTTGTGTGCACATGCTTAATTCAAGCCTATACAAAATTAGCAGTATAATGGCGTTGTCTCTAGCCTTCAGAGGCTGGCCCATAAAGCTTTATCACTCAACAAAGCATTTACTTTACAAAACAGGCTTTGCATATGGGTGAATATGTGTCTGTTTTAAACAAACACTGCATATCCTTCAGTGCTGAAGTCACTTTGTAAAAATTCATTCAAATTGACCTATACTCTGAATATACTAACACCTGTTCTGCACTGTGGGACTGAAAGACAGAAGAGTGTGTGGATGAGACTGGGAAAAGGGTGGGGAAAAATGCAAAATATTAAAAAAAAAAAAGTTTTGAAAATATAAATGTCTTAATTGGCCCAGATGCTTAACTGCTTTGGGTGTCCCTGGGCATAGAGTTTGTGCCTAATGAAGCAATATTACTATAGCCGTTGGAAGTACACAACACATTCAGTTGTCCCTGACTCATCACTGAAAATAATTGGGCCACACCAAAGGATATCAGAGGAGTGCCAGAGCTATGTGTCATTCAAGGTATAAATGTCATAATTATTTCAACAGTGAGAAGATATGACCAAAATAAAACCCTTGTCAAGGCTTGAAACAGAAAGTGCATTCTCATTTTGAAGATAAATAAATTTAAAAATAAAACTGTTTATTTGATTCAAAGAGTTGCAGTGTTCCCTGTTTTTACCCATAAGTTACTGTCACTTATTACTTAATTCACTTTAATTCTGGTAAATTAGGTTTATTTTCTAATCCTTCTTAGCAAGTCAATGTGACAGATGGAAAGCTATCAGAATTAGAGCTCATATTCTTCACTGCTCAGGGATTTTCATGAGGTTTCCAAACAAGAATGGATGGCACAATTGCCCTGTTTGTACGAGATGATGTCTGACCCAGAAAGGAGGAGAAGCCATTTGACAGCATTGAAAAAAAATGTTGTAGGGTAAAATCTCATCTTTTCTATTGCTGTTGAACTGGATGCAAGTTTTGTCACCAGACACACACAAGTTTTAACTTGATTATTTCAAAGTGCCATGGTGCTTCAGCTCATAACAAATTCTGCTTCCTAAGCATTCTTCTCTGCAGCCAAGGTAACCCTGCCTGCTGTTCCATCTTAAGGACAGCAAGCAGCTTACTACAGCCTTGACACAAGCAGGTGGTTGATTATTAAAATAACTAACACTAGTGGTTGATTATTTTAGGTGAAAAGGTTTCAGATATGATATTCTCAGTCACTGACATCCCTGTTCAATCATTGTGCTTCACTATGGTTCATGGAAGGAGGATGAGAGATAATGGGCCTAAATTGAAGGAGGTTCAGACTGGACATAAGGAGGGTCTTTTTCCCAATGACACTGATTTGAGAAGGACATTGGATGAACTAGGAAATTCCTGAGGTCCCTTCCAACCTGAATCATGGTCCTGCATATGCAGACAGAATAGGAATAAGGTTATTACTAGGACTGACTTTGTGCATTTGAATGAATCAATGAAGCAATACTGCTACTACTCCAGCTGAAACCAAAGAGAATACATCCCTTTTTGCTAAAATTTCTGATAAATGTTGACTTTGTTGACTTTTTAAAGTTTTATATAAAACATTATTCTTTATAAAAATAAACATGTATTATCCAGAGTAAAACATATGTACACCTTTTACAAACGACTTCATTGCACATTCATTTAATATTTCTTCAAGGGTCATAAAAGTATTCTGAATTATTTGAAGAAAGGAGACATCAGGAAAATCTGAACTTGACATATCCTTGGTTTCAAATGACACAAATAAGAGCCAAGAGTCAATTTATGTAGTATATATTGCTTGAGTCTTAAACTAAGACACCTATGAAGTGGATTTTTTTTCATTTTGTTTTGGGTTTTTTCTTAATGTAGAAGTTCCTCTCCCTTTCCCACTCCTGTTTTGATGATCTGAATAAACACTGCAGAAAAAAGATCATGGAAAGTCTGTCAATGTGCTACAAATGCATAATGAATTCAGGAGAGGTAAAAATAATTATTTTCTTGCTCCCTTGATTATAAAAACCATGCTTTTACTTGTAAAAATCAATGAACAATATAAGCAGG
>NW_010267543.1:6109-20858 GCF_000690775.1 Eurypyga helias
GTTGACAAATCACTTAAAATGTTTAATAGCATCCTAGTTATTTTTTAAACATCCTAAAGAATTTGATAAAAGATAAATTATTTTCTCAAAAGGAACTGCTGACTCAGATTCCTAGAAGCATTTCTTTTGGCACAAGCATGTATGTTCAATCCTCTATAACATCTAGACCTCAGTTTGACTAGGATACTAAATGCTCACTTTCAGCACTTAGGTTTTAGCTTGTGTTACAAAAGCATCAGTCTGGTGGTTTATGCCACAGTCCTCAATGCTGTCCGGGGATGTAAGAAGCCACCATGTCAGTGCTGGGGCCAGAGCCCTTTGTCACAGACACATTGCATATGCCGTGAGGACTCTGGGCAGGGAGAAGATTCAGGCACTAGCCACAGGCTGAGATGTCAGAGCAAGCAGCACTGCAGAAAGCATACAGCAGGGAGTAGGATTTAATCCTGGGGAAGTGGAAGGATGTTGAAACATAACTGCATTTGCAAATCTTGGGTCTCATACAGTAATTCTCCTTCAAAGTCTCTTTTCTTAGCCTAGAGGGCAATGACTGGTTGTACAGTGTCACAGTTCCAAAGAATAACCTATGCTCGGGGCATTCTTCAAGTAAGGGCAGCGATGTGTGGACGCATCGCAAGCAAAAGCAGGCCTTCAACCTGGGTCTGCTTTATATAAAACAAATTTTAGCATCCTGGTGTTTCCAGATGGCACTCTGCTAAATCACTAGAACTGAACCATAGATAGTGTTTGTCAGAAGTGTCCAGAGTAGGCTAGAACACTGACTCCAAAGTAGAAGGACAAAAGTCTAAAAATGAAGACAAGAGAGACGAAGAGGAACAGTAGTAAGACAAGTGAATTTTAAAAGGTTCCATTATTAAGTTGTTGAGAAAGACATTTTGTCTTTATAAGACATTTAAAATCTTCACATGATAAAGAGTTCATGAGTAAAAAAAACAGTTGTGATAGCAAATCCTTGTTTAAATCTTCAAAAGGACCAAAGACCTATTTGTCTTCAGCTTCATGCTCCTGGAACAGGTTTCAGATTTTAGCACTGTCTGTATGGTTCTGAGCAAAGACAATCGTTGTCAACATAAATTAAGTCTCTGAATTTTTTATTTCAATTCCATACTAGCGATCAAAACACTTCTATTCTTGACAGAGATTTCTCAAGAAACGAGACTGAAGCACTTACACATTCCAGCTCCAAAAGAGGAAGATAATCAAAGAGAAGGCCAAGCAGCCGGTAGAGTACTCTGAGGAAAGAGATGAAGGAGAGCTCACACTTCCAGCTAAAAATACAGAAAGAAGCAACTAAAATCCCAGGAGTTTTATTAACTGTTGTTACTCTAAAGCATTTTCTTTTGACAGACTAAACATATCACAGTTACAATCTGGTAGCTAACGATAATCACCTTTTTGGCATGTAATTTCTGCTTTGGTACTACAATAAGCAGGGCTCAGTGAGACCCCCCCTAAAACCACAGGAGTGGAGGGTGGGGGATTATTATTCAAAGCAACTTATTCCCAATTTCACTACTTGCTATCTTGCATTTAATATTTACATAAAACTCAAAAAAAAAAAAATTACTACAAAATCGTGTATAAATATTTCTTATAACACTATATTAACAATTTCTTCTAAGAAGTCAGTAACAGGAGAAAGAAGCCTGAAGCCAGGAATATGCTAATTACTACAGATATTAATCAAGAGACTTAAGAATAGAGAAAGGAAAGGAATAGGTTCCCTGTGTTGGAAGATTATATCCTGGTGCTAATTCACAGGAAATGACAACCAAGCAATAAACAGGAAAGAGAAATGCAGATAATTTCATCTGGGACTGCAGGAGAGAAGTGCTGCCCCAAAACCTAACCTGAATGACTTCAGTAAAGACTTGCCAGAACACAAGTGGGAAGAACTGCAGCTTCAAGACTCCAAAAGGCATCCCAATCCCTAAATTAATTTTGGAGAGTTAGCCAAATTTGGAGGCCAGTTTAGATGCTGAAACTACTAGGGACAATCTTTATTGTTAAATATAGTTTAATAATATATTTAATTATTTTTTTAATAATTTTGAGTAAGCAAGGGATTACTCCATAGAGCTGACAATTTTGTAAAAAACATCCTGCATCATCTCCTCCCGTTTCCCCTGAGTATCAAGCTGTAACAAGTTTTCCTGTCTCTGAGCTGCACAGCCAGGCTCTGTACAGACGCAGCCATCGTCAGGGTTGAAGGACTATCAAGGAAAGTCTGCAACAGTCCAGTGTTAAAAGTGGTTCCTCAGGTCAAAAACAGGGAAAAAGTGGCTCTTCACCATCTCAAAACAGAACCTAACACATGAATACTCAAATAATAAGATCGAGGTTAATAAATAGAATACTTCAGAGACTCTGGCCTTTGCTACAGACAGCTGTGGGAGCGAGACAGGAACCACACTGCACCTGACGCAGAGCAGCACGGACCATCTCCAGTTTAGCCAGCAACAATTCCTAAACTTCCAGGTAATACTCAGCTAATAAAATGTTTGTCTCTTCTTTTAATCTTTACACATCACTAATCCCTTCTCACACCACAGTCTTAGCTCTGATCTTTCTCGTCTCTGAACAGAGTAGTTCTGTCAAACTAAACAATTACAGCAAAGAAACTGAAATTATAATTAGGCCAATTAATATGGGGTTCCCATAACTTCCATCAAATTGCCAATCATGCATTGGTAATGACTGAAACTTCATTCTCCCATATGTGTATTTTTCTCTTTTTTCCCCCTTTTTGTCTTTATTATGTGCAATCCACTAAACATCACCCAAATTTCTTCATCATAACACATCTCTTAGTTAGACTTCATCCTCAAAAATTATATTTTTCTGTGATATTCCTGAACACATTGCTGAAATGTTTGTAATGAAGTAAAATACTTGACTCACACTGTTGCGAGGTGGCTCCATGCTCTGTCTTCTCCCCATTACATGTTTCATTTCAAAGAGCTTAATGAGTCTTAGTCCTACTATGAACCATCTCCTCCCAATCCACAGCCCAGGACACCTTCTACAATGTCAGAAGCAGAAAATGCTTTTCTTTTGAATCCTGAAGAAAATGGTTCCCCTTTTGGACACAGGCTTAATGATAATGGAGTTACACCCCAGGACATCTTCTACAATGTCAGAAGCAGAATCCTGCTTTTGAATCCTGAAGAAAATGGTTCCCCTTTTGGACACAGGCTTAATGATAACGGAGTTACACATACACTTAGAGATGCATCTTTTTTTTCACATTAATTACTAGATAAGTGATGTAAATGACGAAAAAAATTCTGAAGAATGGACTTGAACTTGTGTTTACACACAAAAGAAATTTAATTTTCTCAGCAGGAGGATGGAACTTCAATCGTCTTTTTACCTTAACAATCCTTTATTTTCTTTATTATGCAATACAAACCACATATTCTACATTCCACAACCTAGTGGACAAGGTAATCTCACAGGAGTTTTGAGTTCGAATGTCCTGACCAGGAGGAACCCAATTTCAATCTTTGCCCTGAATGCATGCTTCATACTCTGATTTCCTGTATATAAAGGGTGGTATTCCTAGTGACATGCCTCAAAAGAAATCTGCCATAATTAAATCTTATCCAAAGTAATGAATTTGGCACACACTGATAACAGTAACTAGATCTGTGTCAGGGGAGACAGGCAGAGATGTACCTAAGCTCCAGACATGAAACCAAACTGAGGTGTTTGGTCTTACTGCAACTAAAGTATTTCTGTGATTTCCACACAAGTCATTATTAAAAAATGGTTTACCAGTTAAGGAAGCTTAAGTTTCACAGTCCAAGTAAAACTCCACAATGACTTTTCAGTTTCAAGTTTTTGAATTGAGATTCAAGTCATAGGAATCGCAATTTATGCAAAAGTTGGGGTGTTGGTTGAGGAATGGCATAATTAAAATCTAATATATTCTTTCACAAAGATGACTGTTATGGATGAATAAGAAAGAATCCTTGATGTCAGAGACAGTAAAATCTACATTAGTTAGAAAGTTTAAGGGTTCTCTTTAGCTATTTTGAATTCTAAAATACCCTATATACTATTAGTTGTAGAAAACAGTTTCAGTGGAGTGGGGACAAGCAGAGTGCAATTATAGAGCTGAAGACAGATAATATCCCTGTATCCATTGCTCTAGACAGTATGCACTATGGAATTGTATGTTATGTTTAATTGAAGCCTAAAGCTACTGGATCAGAGAGGAACTTATTTTTTTTTCAAAGCAGCTTATTATAATTGAAATTAGTAGAAGAGTGGAAGAAACCTGATAGGTTTTCTCTGCAGGGTGGGATCTTCTGCATATTTGGAGGGTATGCCTTATGAAAGTCAGGATAATTAACCGATCCAACAAAAGGTGAAGTTTGCTGGACAGACCATGGTTTGTTAGGAGTGCTTCCTCTAGAGGTTTTCATTCTGTGTCTGTTCATTGTCTGATGCACACAGACAACATAATAGCCTCAAACCAGAAATGTTCACTTTTTTTATTTGCTGTAGTATCTCACAGACAGGAAGAAAGAGTTCCTGCATGAGTAAAGATGATAATGCAGGACATTTTACCCTGTGAAGTAGGAAGAAACAGGAGGTATACACTGCCTAAAAAGAAGGTATAAATCTCATAAATTAATGCAAGAGAAGTAGAGGGGAAATTTAGAGAAAATAGAATTATGTACTGAGTTTTAACCTCATTCAGTTTCAGGCCTCAGGGTCATTTTTCATTGTGTTGGCAACAGGAAAATATTATCCTGGACATTTTGCTAGCATTTCAGAAGACTGGACTGAAGAAAAATCACAAATACCTTATCATGATGAATCCCAAAACACTTCAGTATAATCTGAAAGGAAGTCTTAAAAATGTAGAAATATATTTCACAAATTTACCGATATCTTTATGCTTATAACTCATGTTGCAATTTGACATAATAAGCCTGCTCTTGCCACTTGTTATAATAATTATTTAAATCTAGCAAGCAAGGGCACTTAAGCAAACATGTTAGTATGCTACTTATCTTAGTAAAGTAACTCAGTCAAAGATGGACTACAGTTTCAAGATAAGGTCACAAGGAAGACTGCATTCATAAGTTCATAAATAAAATTATCAGATAATCAAATTAAATTTTGAGTTTGATGTTACAGGGCTAAGGCTCCTGAATGCTCCTTTGCATTTAGAGAGTACGTTTTTCCATCTACTCTGCCTCAGGGACCACCTTTGTAGCTTTAGATTGATCAAGCAAAAGCGAGTGTTCTATAAAAAAGAAAAACAAACCACAAATTCAAATTCTCTTCTGGCTTAAAGGTTGTTCCACTGAGTCATACTGAGAAGTTTCATCATTTAAAAAAAGTTAATTAAGGAACTATAGATTAAGGAATCTTTTGAGAATACAATATCTGACATATAGCTAGGATACGTTCTTGGAAAACACACCTTCACCTCCTAGCTTAGTGATCCACAGTCAGTGGTTGTAGTTTGTTATTAAAAAATACTTTAATGAATGCATTTTCTCTGCAAGTTTCGAACATGTCTAGTAACATTAGTGTTTTCAGCATTTCCTAACATGATCTGGATTTCTGACTGATGAATAATTAAGAGAAATAACAGCAACAAATTCATGACTTCTTAGTCCTGAAAATACAAGCTGCCTTTTATATTTTATCAAAGTGAAGTCTATGCATAAACAATTAAAGTTTTTCCAGGATTAAATCATACTGGCCTCAAATCTCACAAGGTATGTATTAGTACTAAAGTGGCATATGGAATACTATCAACACCTGGAAAGTTTCAGAAAGAGAAAAACTGTGGAAAAGTATCCCTTGTATATTATAAAAAGACGGATGACATTCTCATTATAAGCAGGAAAAAGCTGAACAGCTGTCCACCCCAGAGAACTACCTTCAAGAGAGAGAACATCAGGACATAATTTAAATGCAGTGATTTTCATAAGTCGGGAAATGGTGTATGCCAGCTACAGATAGATAGGAAATTCATGAGGGGCAAAATCACAGCAAAAGGAAAAAAAAAAAATCAATACAATAAAAAAAAACAGCCAAGCTACGACTATATTTATTTATCATTAATTATTAGATTTCTTTCAAGTGTTTCAGGCTATTTCCAAGCCTTTCATTACCTCTTGGGGAAGGATATCTTTATAATATGAATGTTTGTGAAGCCTAAAAAGCTACTTGGAACTGTGTGTTCATTTGGCAAGCCAAAAATTAAACCTTTTATGCAATACATTGTATGTCGGACATAGACTATTAACGGTTTGCCACCTTACTATGTTTCTAGGTCAGAAGGTAAGAATGAAAAAATAACTCTTCCTTTGAGATATAAAAGTTTTGTAAGAATTAGAATATATGTAAAATGTGACTTTTATGTGACGCTTTGGACACGCTACATGACTTTGGTATTACACTTCTATGAGCCAAAGCAGCTGCCCAGGTATATGCCTGGGTTTGGTATTATCAGCATGAGAATTAAATGGTCTAAAGAGCATGAATTTATCCTTCTTCTACTGGACAGACATTTCTTGACAGGTGCCACAACAATCTGTTTTTAAGGAGGTAACAAGAGAAACTTTTACAGCAATGAGTAACAGTGAAGTTTCACAAGCAAGAAACTGATTTAGGGGAGATGTGATCTTGCCCCTATATATCCTACAGTGCTGGTTAAAATCTTGTCATAGAAGACAACCCTACCAATTTAGATCCCATGGTACAGAACAGGGCAGTCATTACTGACGAGACTCTGGTGTTTCCAGCCATCTAAGCTCCTGCAATCTTGATGTGCACTGATCAAGAGAATCCAGTCACGAATCCTGACTGCCTGCGTGTCAGGTGTACCTAACTGTGGCATACGGGAAATATCTTGTTCAACAGTCTTGTATTTGGACACCCTACATCTGTAGGATTGTATAGCTGTCTCTGCTCCAGAATTCTCCACGCAGCCACAGCTGGTCAACCATACAAACTGTGCTGGTTTTAATTGGGATAGAGCTAGTTTTCCTCACAGTAGCTAGCATGAGGCTGTGTTTTGGCTGTGCTGAGAATATTGATAGCATACTAATGTTTTCGGTTGTTGCTAAGGAATGTTTCTGTCAACTCAAGGACTTGTTTCAGTTTCTCATACTGCACTTGTGTTCCCAGCTTCTTCTCTACAAGAGCTGGGAGGGGAACACAGCCAGGACAGCTGACCCAAACTGACCAAAGGGATATTTCATGCTATAAAACGCCATGCTCAGAATAAAGGTTGAGGGTTGGACCAGGAGGATGGCTCTCTCTCTCTGGTTCTGGGTCTCAGTTAGCAGTGAATGGTTGTATCATTTGTTTTCCATTATTTTCCTTACACATTATTAGTAATGTTAATATTATTGGTAACATTATTTTATTACATTTACTTTCAATTATTAAATTGTTCTTATGTCAACCCATGAGTTTTCTTGTCTTTTCTTTCAATTCTTCTCCTTCACTGGAGGAGGACAGGAGGAGGTGCGTGAGTGGCCTTATGGTACTTAGTTGCTGACTGAGATTAGACCATGACACAAACCCTATGATCTTGCAATCCCATGCAGTAGAAAAATGTTTTACTCATAATATCACTCCTGCCAGGTAATAAGTGCATACAATGATCTTAAACAACTCTGTGGGCATATGTGAGATGCTCACAAAAATTTAAAACACTTTACAACAACACTTGTCACAAATGGCAGACCAAATCTTACAAATGTGGATTTAAAACACTTGCTGAGCAAGAATGAGACTGAGAAAATTCAGAGTTCTCCATATATGTCACTTCAAATAGTCTGGCAGATAGAAGCATTGGACTGTTTATTTGAGCACAGTGTCATTATCACAGGGAATACCTGAAGCAGTATTCAAGAAGTATTGAAGTAGGATCAAAGACTATAAAGGGATTACAAGGAGCAACACTTCATGAAATGAAATGCAACATTTAAGAACCAGGTTTCAGGAATGGAACTCACAAATCCAAAATCTTAATTTCTCTATTTGTTGAACAAGAATACTCAGCCTCTTCTAACTATTGTTTAGAAAACACATTATATTAAAAAAGATGATACTTCCTGAGACAACTGGAAATGCTGGAAAGCTGTACCAACTCTTTCTGCATTTAAAACATGTTCTGTTTTCATGTTTCACCTGTCAGAGCCCAGAGCTGGAACTAACCCAGAGGTGGCAGAAATATTTGAAGTGAAATTCATGTCACTAACTTTAGAATGTACAGTATTTTTATACAGGCTAATTGTATTTTCCCTTTAAAAACAGTAGAGAGAAATAGGTACTTACAAACATGATTCACTGGACTCATTTAAGATGTCCATATTAATGACCATTGACCCATGTGTTAGAGGTCATCTAGATAATTAGTTCCGCTAAAAATATCTCAGGTTGGTTGAGGTGAGTCTTATATCTGCTGTGAAAAACAGTGTGTGTATCTCATATTGTCTAAATCCAAATAAAGAAGTTTAAGGAAGTAGCAAAAACTAAGTGATGAGTAATATAAATTTTCTGATTAGTTCTGAGATTGTTCTTCTCATCAATTAATTGTTGTGTTAGACTCCGGACAGTGTTCAGAAAGCCAGCAATTAAATAGCCTGAAAATCCCCAGAGGAACAAGTGAACCAAGAACAGCCAGAAATCTTGTTTTAGCCAATCTGCCTTAATAAACAGGAGCATATTAACTTTCCTTATCTTTACCAAGTGGCAAGCCAATTTATTATTGTATTTCTCAATGACCTGTTGACACATACCCCACCAAATTCGACAAAACCTGGTAGCTGTTTAGAGGTGTCTAAAACTTTGAGTAGCACACCTGAAGTCCTAGATTCTGATCTGGGAATAAGCATCATCAGGTCTGTGAGTAGAAGCTCCTCACCTAACAACTGCTTTCTAGACCTAAACAAAGAGTGACACTAGCAAGGTAGTGATCCCCAGGGTCAGCCTTTTACACACTGGCTTCTTGTTGGTGGGCTTGCCCAACACCTTAAAGTTTAAATCTACTTCTCACCTGTGTCTTTCATGACACACAAAAACACCTTAAATGCAATATTGGAATAGAAGCAGTTTTATACATCCTTGCTGAAGCTGGGTGGCTATCCTAGAAGAGAAATTTGAGATTTACATGGTCAGATACAGTGAGTAAGATGTTGCTAGACTCTACAGTTCTAAAAGCTATCTTAGACTCAAGTTCATACTTACATTTTTCTCTTTAACTGAAAAATATAAAGTCATCACATAATGTCTTGTAATCTATTTATTTCACTCAGATACTTCAAAGCATAACCTTTTCTCCTTATGAGAAGAAAAAAATATTGTGAAACCACAATTTTTTATGTAACTGGTTCAGAGTAATTGCAGGAATTCACAGTAGTTTTTCACTGCAGGTCATAAATATACACATTTTGGACATCCTGATAATATAAAATTCTCAAACTCCTATGCAATTGAGAAAACAGATCAATTTTTTGTCCTCTCTCCTGTCTATATATATTGAAATTTCTTAATTAAAACACAAAGAAATATATTTAATCTATACCACTTTCATTTTAATTGACTGTGGACATGAAATAATTACTGGGAAAATACACTGCAATTTTACTTTTATGGATTTTTTTTTTTTTTTAAATCTAATTTCTTAGTATTTCAAGTTCCAAGTTTTTATCCGGCTAATTAGATCCAATTTGACAGAGTTCCCTTCTCATCATGAGGCTCTTAGCCAGCAACTAAAGAAAACAGCAGAATTTAATCATGACAAGATAGAAAACTCAACAAACAATTTTTGCTACCAAAGCAGAATATGTCTTTTCAAATTTGTTGCCAGTCTGCTGTGCATGACAGTAAAGATCAAGAAGGCATTTACAAATGACAGAAAACAGAATGCAGTAGGCAGTACATTTTTACAGACGTGCTTGACTAGAGAGATGAACTAAGGATACTTTTCCTGGGTTTGTTCTTCAAAGATAGTTGCAAGGTATAAATATACAGGAATAGTTGTCCATAGAGGGGTGAAACTGTCTAAGCGTTATTTTAAGAACCAAATCTAAGTGTTTCATGGCAAACGACTTAAAATATTTTATGTTCACTTATAAGCTTTTCCAACATTATAAAAATCAATGCCCAGAATTGGCATTGTTTTTATATTAAGGAACAAGGTCTCATTCATGAGATTCCTGAAAATACTTTATTTAAAATCTAATAGTTTAACCTACATAATAACAAAGATATTAAAAAAAAAAAATTAAGAGGTATATTCCAATCTTACTACCATGTAATAGAGTGAACTGAGTGTCAGATGCCCTAATGTAGATGAAAGATAAATTCCTTCTTGGAAAAGTTCTTTAATGTAATGAAGCTCAGGTTTTATGCATATGGTAATCGTGTAGCTTAAGCATAATGAAACACCCTTGGGACATGAAATTTTATGAGACCAATGAATTCTCATTTCACATCTTAAGATTTTAGTTATTTTAACTTATAAATTATTCATTGTGAATCTTTTAAATCTTGGTTAAGCTGTTGGGATTTGGGAAGAGGATTTTTGTCTTTATGAAAATTCCCATGACAAGCACATACCCAACATTACCTTAAATAAATAGTTATAATCTTTTATTTTTTATGGTATGACTTTGCCTGAGTGTCTCCAAACTGATAATGAAACTACTCTTCCTTGTTATTATGCTATTGTGGTTTTTAAATCAGAGTATAGAGTGAAAATGTGGAAAAATGGAACGGAAACATGGGGCGGGGAGGGGGAAATAGAGAAATTAAGTTCTCTAGCAGATGTAGCGAATGGCCATAAGAAACTACGAATCATTCACTACACTGCATGTCTTTGAAAAGTTGTTATCCAACCATGGTACTCTTACAGAGAGTCTTAGAAATTTATTCTAGAGCTGAGCCTATGTAAGTTAGCTATACTCACATAAGCCCAAGACAGACTGCAAATAAGGGGTGATGTTATTCCATACTACTAACCTGGTGAACAGCTCGCATGATGACACTTAGACACACTCCTCTTGCTTTTCTCAGCTTTGTAATATCTCTTTTATGAACTGCAGTGGGTCTTAATGATAAAAATAGCTGTGTAAGAGGCTGACACTAAGCAGGGAAGCATTGGTTTTGAAATGCAAGGAAATAGGTCTTTTTTTTTGATTCTCAGCATTCAGACCATATGGGCAGTTAATTCCCATATTTCCAAGACAGAATGAGAAAGCTAGTTCTGAAGCAAATGTAATTTTGTTCAGAAGCACACCAAAATTAAAACAGGAGAAATACCCTAGGTGCCAAAGATCATTGGCTTTGGCTGCCACTAACCCTAACCCTGTGCATAGAAGAATTTCTTGAAAATCTGGGAGAGGCATAAAAAGAATTCTAAGTCCCAACAAAGAGCATGTGGGATAGATTGTCTATTGTTACTGGTTAATATATTCCACTACCTTCTATCACATTGTTGCCATGTAAAATTCAGCCTGTTTTTTCACCAGCCAAAAAAAGAAATATAATGTGTGGCTTGTGTAATTGCTTTGATTCAATGGGTTTGTATGCTTCTACGTGTTTTTTTGTTCTCTAAGAATTCTTGTTCATCTATTCATTTCCATCAGGAAGAATGAAATAACAATGAGGGTGTTAAGGTTTGGCTTTTTTTTTTTTAATATAGAAATGCAACAAATACATTTCCACAAACAAGTAGTTCAAAAGCACCATTCACAATTGCCTTTCAGCATGAAATTGCAGAACACACAAAACATTTTGGAACATTAGTCTGGTTTCATACAGCGCTTTTCAAATGCTGTGATAAGAGTTCTTTTTAAAATAGAAGACCAAATGATGGAAGTATATTGACTGAAGGCAAGATCTGCCTTTTTTGTTATTCCATATGTCGTTACAAGCTTTTGACATTAGAACAAGTTTTATATAAATGATGTACTCTGCAAGAACTGCCCTTACTCTAAGAAAAATATCAGAAGCCAGTCAAGATACCAAGGCAAAAAGCGGTCTAATTTAAAATCTGTCAGAAATACAGAGCCCTCCTGGTGAGATCCTCTATGACAAGGTCTTAGATATGAGATCACATACAAAGCCCAAGTTTTATATAGAAGTTACAGCTTCAACTGAATTGCTTTTATAGCCCCTCACACCAGAATTGAATTATATCAACTAAAGAGAAAACTTTATCACTGTCTGTGGCTTAAGAAGCAAGAGCTGCTGAGTCGTACAGAAACTTACAAGACAGTACCCAGGGCAATTCACTTATAAAGTGTTCACATGGCAAAGACAGAAGAATACTGTAATCAAATGTAATAGGATTACACCAGTAAATATTCCCAGGGGTTCAGATTCTCTGACGTGCTATACGCTGTAGATTTGTACATCTACAAAATGCCTACAGGGAGATTTTAAACACGACCAGAACGATAGCATTTTACATAATTTTTATGCAAACCACATAACTATAGAGACTGTATTCCCTTATGTATAGCCTTTCTCGACCATAAATCTAAGCTCTCTGGTTGAAACTTATGCGTCAGAGTCCAGTCCCCTTGAGACAACCACCTATCACATCATCATGAGTGTATTTAGCACCATCTGCAAGGTAGCTAGTGTCTTTGCCCCAGTGCTGTGATTAGAGATAATTCTAGAATCTCCCTTTCATTGCAAACCCAAGTTTGTTCATGGCCAGTCTACACCTAATATCAGGTAACATAACACACAGAGGCACCTTCATGATGTGTCTTATATTTAACAAATATTTATTACACACAAAATACTTTTTTAAAATGGATACAGAGGAATCCAGGTTTTACTGATTACATACCCTCCAAAGCATTTCAGGTCCACTAATGGCTATGGAGTTCTGCTACCCTTTCATACTGGTGTCTTACCATATGGGTAAGAAAGCCCAGAGGCTTCCTCTTCTATTCTACTGTAGAGCGCAAGCATTTTTCCTTTATAATGGAGAAAGTCAATTGTTTCTATGATACACTAGAGACCACATGCTGAATCAGCAGAAGATTAAAGATGAACTCTCCAACATTCACAGTCTGATCAAAAGCTCTGAGAGCCCCAACACAGTATAAATTTCAGGCTGGATGAGGCTCTGAGAAGCCTGGTCTAGTGGAAGATGTGCCTGCCCATGGCAGGGGGGTTGGAACTAGATGGTCTTTAAGGCCCCTTCCTACCCAAACTATTCTATTATTCTATGGTTCTATGATTCCTCATAAACATTAACCTCATTGCACCATCTCCCATGAGGTGCAATGAGGGAGGAAAAGGACATTTTGTTCTTTCAAGACCTTCAGAAGTATCTTGCAAAGTAGAACTCTCCTTCCACAGATTCCTCATCTCATTTCCCTCTAAACTCAGAAGTGGTATGCAAAGTATTAGTATAGGTGGCCAGTTTAGAACAGTTGCCCAAGACCTTAGAATTGTCCTCAAAGAACAGTCCCTCAGAGTGTAACTTCTTATCCTTTAAAACAGAACAATGTTTCAAAATACAGGACAATCAACAGTTTTCAATTTGAGAAGATTTTAAGAGTGAAAAAGAGAAAATTACTTTTCATTATGATTTATGTTTGAGGGAGATAAAGGTTCATACATTAAATTAAACTGAGGATGAGATTCATGTCAGCTAATTTCATACACCTAGTCTATTATGCATTTAAAGTAATTCATCAGACCTGGTTCAGGGGATGAACTGTAAAGAAGCTTTTCTTTATTCTTATTTTCAGCAGAAGGAGCCTGATATAGTAACTCAAGATTTAGATGTCTATGTTTTAAATGGCTAAGCTGCAAGAAGTGACTCTCAAGGTCAAGGTACTGTCACTCAGAAAAAGTGCCTCCAATATTCAGCATAACTAATAATTTTCCTTCTCCCCAGTACCACTTTAAGGCTACCAGTAGCATTGTCTCAAACGCTGCATATTTGAAGCCGGACTATCAAAAGGCATACTAGTGAATGAAGGGCTTCTGATAACAAACACTAAATCCAGTAGTAAACCAGTTGTCCTTCTTTCTTCAGTTGTTTGTGTGCATACTATGGTTGACCTACAGGCTTCTGAACTCTGCTGTCCCTAAGACATTTTACAGGTCTGAAGATGTTCAGATTTTTCTTCCAAGCAATCACTGTCACCAGCATAACATCTTCAGGTGACAAAAACCCAGGTAAGGCCTAGGGTTGAAGCTCAAGTCTCTGGAGTCAAGCAGCTCTGTGTTACGTTCTACAGCATCACAGAGCAATCTCACATTGTCATCACTGCCAAGAGCAGACAGAGTGGGAAAACAGGGCCTACTGTCTTCTGTGTCACAAATCTGTCCTCTGACAGGTACTGTCAATCACCAATTTTAAGACACAGAATAAACCACAAACCAGGATTCTAGCATTGACACAAGGAGTAAAAGGGGATCTCAGATCTGAAGTAAGATCACCCTCTTTCTTATTCTGGGTAAGAAGGTGGCATGTATCTGTATTTTCCCCACAACAATCACTGATTTTTCCAGCAGAGCAAAGGAAAGCAAAGAGTAGAATAAGTCTAAAACCACTGTACTGAGACAACACCTTTTTACCTCATTTTACCAGACTTCTAGGTCAACCCAGATCCCAGCATTCAAGTCCAAGAAATTGCATAGATGAGAACGATCAAGCAACCTGCATGACCATGTAATACTCCCAGAGCACTTAGAATATAATTATAAGCCCAGC
>NW_010267543.1:20889-38170 GCF_000690775.1 Eurypyga helias
CATTGCAGAGAACAGCAACGACAATTATTCTTAACTGTAGGCCCAGCTGGCTCCCAATCTTAAACCAGCAAGAGTTTTGCTAATAGCTGTAGTAATAGCAGAAAAATAAATACCTTTGCTCAACAAAATCATTATTTATTGGCATCCACCCCACTGGTGTAATTTAGCATGGACTCTTTATTCTATCTGCTCTCCTCATGCCTCCCAAATTGGGTATCCAGGACATATGACACTAAGAGGCATTTTAAATAACTGTTTTGCTCCCACACTGCAGAAGATCCACAGAGTGGAATTGAGAGCACTGAATTAAAGAGGGAGTCATGAAAATCTGTACATGTCTCTCAGCTTACCTCATAGGTTGAATATAAACTTCTGCATCAAAGTAAGGAATATCATCTGTGGTGACTGCACTGGGGACTGTGATTTGTGTCAGGAAAGAAGATTTCAGAGCCGGTATCTAGAATTTAATTTTTATAAAATAAATTAAAATATATAGCTTGCCAGTCACAGCAGTAAAAGTCTTCAAGGAAAGGGAAAAAAAAAGGCTGAAATCTGACTGGAACTGAGTCAGAATGTGAAAATTGAATGTCTCCAGGCTGTTAATTCAGGAGAGGGTGTAGACTGGCAATTGGTAGAAATTAAATGGAAAGTAAGTTGTGACATTCTGTCAAACTTCACCTGCAAGAGCAGAATATTTATAAAAATAAACTCAGCTCAACCTTTCTGTTTCCACAAAGCACAAAAAATAGAAGATTGAGGTTATTTTCTCAGTGTAATAAAAATGAATTCCTTCAATAGATCCAAACAGAAAAACACATTTTGCAATACTAACTAGTGTATTTATCACACTTACTATATTCAGGAATGTAGAGTAACATTTTCGAAAGTGTCCAAGATTTTCCACAGGCCAGACATTGAGTTCTCTTGAAAAGTTTGCTTTTAGTTTAAAGAAAATGTGCAGAACAGCTGTTCCCAGTGGTCACTGGTCCTTGAGTAACAGTTCTGTGAAAGCAGTCCTTTGAAAGCAGCTCTGTCTTGTGTCCATCTTGCTGTGCTCTATCTAACCTTTCAGTTCCCTCAGACTGGGTGCAACATCACAGGATCGTACACAACATTCCCCCACAAGGGATGGATTAGGAACCACTGCTCCAAAATTTCTTCAAGACAAATAGTAAAACTAACATAACGCCTAAAGACATCTTAGACTGTTTATACTGTAGATTTTACTATCTGTATTAATTGTTCAAAACCCAGTCCTGCAAGCTGATACATGCAGATGGATTTTGGTTCTTGTATTAAACCCCAGTGACTTCTGTTAAGCTTTTTTCAAGCATAGAGTCATGTGACTAACAGAGACTTAGAGCCCTTTGCATGACTTTCCAAAGCAAAAACAGATAGGCAAGTACCATTTGTCTTTGTATTTGTCTTTTACTGGTGCTAATGTATCAACATTGCTGTCCATTGTATTACCTTGTATTTTGCATGTAAGCAAACATATGTACTATAATGGAATTCTTTAGGATAATTATCAACATGTTTCTCTTCATACAACACGTCTGTAATTCACTCTTGACCCTCCTTTGTGCTTTTTTTCTTTAAAGTTTTGCAATAACACTTTTCAATTTTTTTGGTATAGTTATTTGGCAGAATATTATGGTAGTGACTTCTGCAATCTGGGCAAGATCTCTGGAAAGTAATATTAGTTCTGGAAAACAGGACTTTTTGTGACCTAGATGACTAAGATCTCTTGTTTGTTTAAAACTGAAACATATTTTTTGAGGAAAAAAATACTGCACTTTGTTTACTGCTCAAACTGGGAGGGAAGGGAGCACACATACAGGACGTTTTAGGAGTTTCCCTGAGATGCTATATACTTTGCAGCAATTTCTAGTGAGATGTAGAGGGACAAATCAACTCTTCTCAGATAAACTTTGACCCCCACACTTCTTAAGATGTTACTGGTACAATTTTCAGTTATAAGTATACTGCTTTACTGAGCAGAATATGGGCACATGTCATTCCATATATCATGCATAAAATTATATTATTATAATAAGGAAAGAGGAATTAAGATGAGGGAGTGGATTGGGTTACTTACTACTGCAACCTTAAATCGGTATAAATTTCCAGTGTAGACAACATCTTACCTGGCTTCAGCAATCACACTGTAGTGTGTAGGAGTTTTTCACATTGCAGTAGGAGCCAGACTGCTCTAAACTCTTCCAAGCTCTGATAATGCTTTTGGAAAACTGAAACTGAGACTGGGAAAGCACAGCAATGAGCAACACTTCAACACTATAAGCAAACAGTAAAACCCTTACTGAAAAAGACAAGTCACTGGAAGTAGACCATACAGCTAAAATGCCTACAAGGACTTTGACTTTGTGTACAAGAAGAGTATAACCTACTTTCATATCCTAATAAATAAATAAATGCATTAAATTGGCTTGTATCCAAGAAGAAAGACCAGTCTTTCATTTACATCGTATGTGCTGCGATATATTCCTAAAGGATGATTAGATCAAATGCCAGGCTATAGTGATCTAAATATCTGTGGATGATGCAGAAAGCCAGAATTGCACTACTGAAGAGGCAATATATCGTGATCATGCTAAATCTGTGTGAAATTAGACAGGCAAACAGATGATGCTATTTCATTTATTGAAAATAGTCCATTAAACTGCTTCTAAATAGCACTCCACCTCCCTTCAGAAGAAAGGTGGCCAGTCACAAGTCATGTTCCCCAGGGCTTAGTACTGGGGACAGCTCTGTTTAATATCTTTATCAATTATTTGGACAAGTTTGCAGACAACACCAAGTTTGGTGGGAATGTAGATCTGCTTGAGGGTAGGAAGGCTCTTCAGCTGGATCTGGAAAGGCTGGAATGATGGCCCAAGGCCAGCTATATGAAGTTCAGCAAGAACAAGTGCCAGGTCCTGCACTTGGGTCATGAAAACCCCATGCAATGTTACAGGCCTGGGCCCCTCACTACAAGAAAGACATTGAGGTGCTGGAGTGTGTCCAGAGATGGGCAAAGGAGATGATGAAGAGTCTGGAGAATAAGTCCTGTGAGGAGTGGCTGAGGGAGCTGGGGTTGTTTAGCCTGGAGAAAAAGAGGCTCAGGGGAGACCTTATTGGTCTCTAAAAGAACTTGAAAGGAGGTTGATGTAAGGTGTGTGTTAGTCTCTTCTCACAAGTAAGAAGCAATAGTACAAGAGGAAATGGCCTCAAGTTGTGCCAGGGGAGGTTTAGATTGGATTTTAGGAAAAAATTCTTCACCGAAAGGTTTGTCAAGCATTGGAACAGGCTGGCCCGGGGAGGGGGGGGGGGCACATACCGGTATTTAAAAGATGTCTAGATGTGGTGCTTAGGGACATGGTTTAGTGGTGGAGGTGGTAGTGTTAGGTTAACAGTTGGACTTTATTATCTTAAAAGGTCCTTTCCAACCTAAATTATTTTATGATAAGATCTCTTGTTCCTCAGGATGAAAGGACAGTATTCATTAAATGGGAATATATATTATGTCTTGTTTTGACATAACTGAAAAATTTTTTAATTCACTAACCCTAAAACTCTGCTCTGAAGGGATGATTAAATTCTTCTAGCTCTTCCATGATGCTCTTCCTTCTAACAGGTGACAAGTGATATTTCATTTTCTTAAAATGAACATGACTGAAGATGAATGAGGATAATACCCATTTTACAAATAGAGAATGTAATGAGATATCCTAGCTGAATCTCCCCAGATTTGCATATTTCATTTGAGGCATTAAACACTTGACTCACCTCAGCAGCCCCACAGAGCACTTGCCCACTCAGTCCACAGCCATCAGAGGTTTACAAACTTCTGCAAACTGCAGAAGGCCTTCAGTCAGGCCCCCAACAGACAAACCATGAGATATTTAGGGATTAAAAATAAGACTGGTTTTAGTGGTTTGCCTACTGTCAAAAGGACCTCTGTGGACAAGGCAGAATCAGCAGTTACTTCTCCAAAGTAGAATTCATATCATTTGGAAGGACAGTCTGCTGTCAACACCATCTAATTCAATACCTCCCTTATAATTCAGGGAGGGAAGCCACAGACTGCGGTTTCCTTCTTAGGCACTATAAACCTGAATCATGACAAAATTAGCCACAAACCTATACTAAATGCTGAATAATTAAAAAGCAATCTTAATCCTGCCATATTCTGACTTATAACTGTGTAGCATTACAATTTTCAAATTTAAGGGTTCAAGTGTGATTGCCTAAGTTAAAGGAAAAAAAAACCCAGGCAAATCTCAACGTGTGCCACCACACACAGCCTTTTGGCAGTATTGTGGAGAGGCATTAGTACTTTCATAGAGTCCTGCATTAAAACCCTGTCTCTCTCTAACCTATGTAATACATCGTTTAGTATCCCTTAATGTACAGCATCAGCTTTTCTAAAGGACATGTAAAAGTGCTGCATATAGGTTTTTATTTGATATAGAATTGTCTAGTTCAGAAAATGCATCTTTAGATGCTCCAATTAGGTTTGCATTTAAGATTTAAGGCTTCATTGTCCAAAGAAACATGCATCCCAAACTTTTCTGGTCATTGTTTAGATCTGTTTTGAGTCAAATCACAGTGGTAATCAGTTGAAATGCTCTCACCACAGCCTCAGGTTACTCTGCTGAAATATCCCTGAAGCATTTTTTCCAAGGTTGGCCTCTAATCCTCTGACCATAATCTCCTCAAAGCTCCATAGCACGAACTTTGGAGTCTCTGTCTTGTGCTACTCAGACACCCAGTAATTAGAGGAGCATAACTTGAAAGCATCTCTGTAAAGCTTCAGATGGCTGCTTCATTTTCTCCCTGTGTGGCTATTATTAGTCACGTTTGTTGCTTATATGTGTGGTATGTTCTGTTCTGCTTTTAGGGCTAGATTAAGGACTTGGGACCATCAATTATTTCAGTTAGTCCACAGAGATGCAGTCATACTTTCTTTAAAGTAATATAGCAGATGCCATCATAAACACGTTGCCCAGATTCCTTGCGCAACACCAGATGACAGCTAAGTTGCACCCACACAGTCCTCTGGCTGAAGATGCTAACACACAGTAGAGTCAGTTAAATTTCTTTTCAGAGTGCTTCTCCATCAACCTGTCAAAGTGGGTGACAGGATTTCCTAGAGGCAGCTGTAGAAGCCTATATAAATATTAAAAAAAACACCCCCACCAAACTTCAGATATCATGTCGAGGAGTCAAATTAATCTATTCTACTAAGTCAAAAGTAACTTATTTTCCACTGCTCTGTACCAATAATTAGGGTTTATTTTCCCTTATGTCTTGGTACATGATGTTGGTATGCTACCATGCAGGATCCTGCATATAATATCGTTTATAGATGGCCACAGCACAACAGTATCTCTGTCCTATCCACCACCATACCCATTAGTAAAAAAGCATGTCCCGCTCCAGACTGACAATTATCTGAAGAATTGACAAGGAAAAGTGAATTGATAAAACATTATTTCTAATTCTTTTTGTGGAATCAAATCTGTCTCAAATCATGTTAATGTAAATTACTGTGGCAAATGTGACATCTCTGTCTGAGAGCATGTTAATGTAATTTACTGTAGTGAATATCACATCTCCATCTGCTAAAGCAATCTGTTAAAATTCACTAAGATTATTATCTTCAAGAGGCAGTGGTTTTTAATCTTTCAGGTTGTTGTTTTTTAAGTTCCTTCTGATGGAAATAGTATCTAACATGTGATGCTGAATGACAACATTTGATTAAATTAAAAATGGAGTATGCAAATTCCCAACTCACTGTAAAATAGCAGCTGGGAGGAAGTTCAGGGCAGAATTTCAATAGCTCAAAACATTCCATTTCAGTCAGGATTTCATCATGAGTGGTAGATAGAGACCAAGACTGTGAGAGTAATATGATACATTTTATTTTTATCTAATTATGTGAGCTTTTAACAAGTCTTTTCTTATTATCAGAGATAAAAAAGCAAAAAAAATGCTCCAGAGTAAAATATTTTACCTTGAGAAGTTCTGTAGGAAAAAAAAAAAAAAAAGTTACAGAATGCAATGTCTATGACTATTTCATTATTATGGCTATGCAGTGTTTAAAACAGTAGGATAAACTTCGTGTGGAAATCAAGAAAAGAAGCCTGATATCTCTCAAAGAACCACACCTCTTTTCTAAAAGCTACCCAGTGTGTATCTATAATGCTTCATCTATAATAATGTGGAAAGATAGATATTTTAACTATTAGTTGAAAATGTTCCAAAGCTTAGTCTAGGGAGGTTGTGTCATGTAACTACACAAAACATTACAAGATTCTATTTCACGAAAATCTGAAATGGACCGAAGAAGACATAATATACACAGGCTGAAATTTGTGTTGAAAAAAATTTAAGATTTTTTTCATTTTAGCAGCTGACAGGTATTATGATCTTATGTAGAAAAATATCCACTAATATGTATTAGAATAGCACCTTTAGGAGAAAGATAGATTGGATGCAATCACACTTCAAGAGCTTTGATTAGGATCCCTTGCACTGATCTAAACAGCCAAGTATCCAACTCCTAGTCACTTTTCCAGTGTTTGGGTGGATTCAGCCAGACTGTCTAGGGAGCACTGAGGCTTGAAAACTGAAATCAGAGACCACAGAGATTTGGAGTTCTGGGGATGTGGAATAAAAATACTATTACTAGGATCAGTAGGAAAAGAAACTAAGATGTACCTCATTTCTGGTTGGAAGGGTTGCTTAATTTCCCTTCCCCTTTCCCCTCAGAAGATGGCTTACTTGCTGATGGTGCTGAAGCACAGGCAAACTTCACAAAGTCAGCTTTCAAAAGTGAGACATCCAAAATACATACAACCCCTGTTCTAGTTTCACTTTTTCTAACTGTATCTGGCTGCCGGGCAGCTTCTTCACTTTGGGGTATTGACACCTGCTGGCCAGCATAAAAATAGCAAACTGGATTTTCTCAAGAACACAGTCCCAGTGTTGGATGCGTGTAGTTTCATATTCCATATTCTGCCATATGGAAGAAAATTTCTGATTCAAACAGATTGCAAGTGAAAATCATCATTTTAAAGCTATAAAATATTTTAAAAATACCAGGTTTGGAATTTGTTGTGCTGCTAATGCCAATACACCCTGAACAATGAAAGTGTTATCAAGTCTTTCCAAATACTCCAGTATGCTATAAACAACAAATGTTCCTTGGCCTCTGATTTTCAAGGATTACAATAAATTCAAAGAACTGTGTGCTCCAGATTTTGCTGGAAAAATAATTTGAAATTAAAGTAAAGGGTCCATATACTGAGTATATATATTTCTGCTTTTCTTATGTATATAGAAACCTCTATCTGCAACTCGTTGTTTCTTATGCATTTATCTGTAGAATCAAAATGAAGGTTAGCATCTTTTCAAACATTCACACAAGTTAAATGTTTTCAGTGGAAGACTGGAGAGATTAATGAAAGAAAAACCAATGAGGGTCAATAATTGCACAGAAATGACATTTGGCTTGATATAAAAAAGTTTGGAGCCTGAAAGATCATCAGAAGTAATGCAATATACTTGTTATTTCTGCTTCCACTCTTCATATAGCTTTTCCCAGACATCCTCTTTTGATTATTCTCAGTGACAGGGTACTGGGTTCAACTGCCTTTTGGCATGGTCCCATATAAACAGTCTTAAATACTGGAAAGACTATTAATGAAGACATGTTACAACAGATAATTGCTGTGACCAGCATCCTACTCCTTACAAGCTGAGGCTTAGGGCCAGATTCATTTGTGTTTCTTGATGATCCCACTGAAGTCTGAGCCTGACAAGAATTTTCTACTTTACATCAGGTATCTCAGTAAGTGTTTTCCCTAATTATAAAAATAAAACTTTTTATTATATATTCCAATACTGGCACTTGCTCACTGTCATGGTTTAATACCAGCATACCCACTTATATTTTATGAACTGTACATTCAATACTCAGAACAGTAAGGCAAACATTAAGGGTGTAAATTCAGCTCTCATCTTTAGCATCCGTTAAATCTGTCTACATACTCCTTCACTGAAGGGATTGAAGAGTTAAATGGTTTTAGTTAACTGCAGAATAATCCTTAGAACATTGGCACTGACTTCATAATCTCAATTTTTCTTCAATATTTTTGAATGTTCCTGGGTGAACAAACCCTAAGAAGGGTTAACTTTGTTTCGATCTTTATTTTGGGTAAAGTACTGTATTCAGAGAGTATAAAAATTAATTAGGCATGCTGATGAGGAGGACTGTAATCTGACTGTCATCGTATTTTCACTGCAGGCAAGATGGAACCACTCATTTTCACTGTCTCAGTTCCCTTCATCTCATCCAAACAGTCTGAGGTACTGTAAACTGAAATGGCATGACGCATGACTGAAGGGACATTGCAATGCAGTACATTTTTAATGCCAGCTATTTTACATTTCAATTTATACAAAATCTTCTCCAATTTCTCTAGCATTAATACACCAGTTCCCTGTTCATTCCATGAGAAGAAACAGGAGGAATTGCAGTCATTGCTAGACAGTGAGAGGCAGGTATTGAAACATTAATCAGAATGAGAGAAAAGAGGGAAGAGAAGAAAAAGAAAATCTCTTTGCAATCTTCATAAGTGATAGTAATATATTTAATTTTTTCATTTACAATGCAAATGTTGTAAATCTGCACTGTGAACAAATAAAAGTGTCACTTTTCTCACTTCGAAGATCTCAATCTAAGACAGGACAGGGCAAATAAAAAGCAGTAATACAAATTAGGTGAGAGAAAGAAGAATGTGAAAAGGAATAGCGGCCAGGAGTGGGCAAGCTGACAGTCAACAACCTTATCAGTCATAAACATTCTGTGTTTTGACAAACTTTTCCACATGGTATAAACATCCTTTCAGTACTCCACAGGGATTGAAGAAGTTTCTTCATCATCAGCAAGATCATCTGCCCATATAAATACTCTTACAAATAAATGAATAAATAAAGCCCAGAAATTAACTGGTTCCTTGCAATATCTCCTCATGTGAAGGAAACACTGACTTGTAGCTTAGCAAAAATACAAAAAAAAAAAAAAAAATTTACAGCAATGGTTGATTTTGTAAAATAAACACAAATCCAGAATAAAGTATGTAATAAAAACAACTGCAACTCACTGTGCCTGGTAATATAGATTGTAACTTACATGAATCACACTGTTGTTCATAATGTTCTTCTTACTTGCCCAATTTTAATTTGCAATTCTTTTAATTATATGGTCAGAGCATAACACACTTTGGCCCACACAGTTGGCACCAGCTTCCAGGTCTTGCTGAAGCCAACCAGAATCATCAGAATGGAGGTAAGAGAAAGTGAATGCAACACTATGACATCTAGGGAGCTCTCTCAATTTCCAGTCTGATGTCAGATACTCTCTGAACAACCAAATGCTCAGGGTTATCTTCCCCTGCTTCTCATCTCTGTCACTCCTGCATTAAGAGAGGAATGGTATTTGATTACATGTCACAGCTGGAATGAGTCCAGATGACAAGTATTCTTTTGTTAAAAAGAAAATATCTCTGAGAATACTGTTGATATGCTAATGTTTCTGTCATCACTATTACCCCTACTGACACAAAGGAAAAGTGGTGAGCAGACATGAGTCTAAGGCATTTACCAAATCCAACACTAAAAGAACACCTGGAACCTGGTAGCATTCCATCTCAGTTTGCAGCATTTATTTCCACAACATTCCTTCACAATTGAAGAATTTCTCACATTACTCTTCACATTCTTCAGGTTGAAAGCAAACACCTGCACTGTTTGTAATTAAAAAAAAAAAAAAAAGCACTGGGTGAAAATTAGGTGGTATGGAAGTACCTGTGAGACATACAAAATACTAATATCATACCTTGGGAAGCATTTGCACACCTTAACTTTTGCTAACGCTTATGGTCAGAACTCTTGATTTCCTCCCTGTGCTGACAACTGTGCTCCCTGTTTCACATGCAGGCCTGTTTGGGATTCACAAGCCAGGCAACCCCGCAACTAAATCCCTTTAGCATCTCAGCCCCATAGAAATGCCAAGAACACACCACCAGTGCAGAAGTTCATATAAAACAGCAGTTTCAGCTCTTCCCATTAAATACATGGCTTAAAGAGAAGGGAGTGCTGGTAACCTAGAACTTTCCTGTGGGGAACAGGTCACCTGAGCCTTCTAGATATAAAATAAAGTTCATATTTTTCACCAGTTTATATTTTTCATCCCTAACCCTAACTACCAGACAAGTACGGTTAGGGCACTCCCCCTCAAAAAAAAGAAAGAGATAGTTACCAAACTCCATTCTCACAAGTATAGAGGGACTTTGCTCAGTAACTGCTTGATTTAAAATACATAAAATACCTTTAGGAGCAAGGACTGGGGAATGGCAACAGCCCTTTCCCCACTGTGTACCCTACATTAATGCAAATGCATCCTCCTTCATGCTTGTCTTCTTTTACTGTCCCTTGAATTTTGTGCTCCCAACTGCATAGTAGTTCCAACTCAGCAAAAAGCAGGAACATCATCACCACAGTCACTGACCCTGTCTGTATGGGTGTACTGTAACACGGTAGGTGTGTCTAGAATGCATAGTACCAAGGAGTGCACTGACCACTTTGGTAACCATGAATCTTTAACATGCCCTAAATAATATCATTTGGGTTTGCGTTAAAGGAGACAGGGATGATTCAGCCAGCCCTGCACAAATGCATGTCCTCAGTACCTAAACTAAGGTGAAGCAGAATGTCAGCAA
Organism: Eurypyga helias; assembly: GCF_000690775.1. NCBI lineage: Eukaryota > Metazoa > Chordata > Aves > Eurypygiformes > Eurypygidae > Eurypyga > Eurypyga helias. Next base: position 31,677 of record NW_010267543.1, read on the forward strand.
GTTTCTGCTGTGTGGCACAATCTGTTGGCCTATTTAGGCACCTGGCACTTGGCATGGGCTTGTGAATCTCAGGTTAGTTTCTGACTGAACTCAACCTTGAGATTTTCACTGTTGGATTCAGCCTCCAGGCTGAGTTTTTGCAGACACATGCCTCACTGTACTTGTTTCTTTTTCAATACAGAACTTCTGAAATGTTTACCAATATCTACTTATCTGCACCACCAAGCTGACTTAAAAATCAAATACATTAATTTAAACTGCTCAGTCCCACAATAGATTCTGAATTATCCTTCTGTTTCAGTGGTTCAGAATTTTAAAATTATTTTAATTACCCTTAGATTATAACTTTCATATCTCCTCTAACATTAACAATCTGAAGAGATATGAGATTACCAGAGGGGAGAGAAGAAAAGAATGGATTTACAAATGCAATAAGAGGACAACTTATGAAACAAGAAGGTTACTTTGTTTAATATGTATTCTGTATTTGATTATCTATCTCCCTGCATGCAGGCTCTGCTTGTTACCTTTCCAGGACAATTTTGTAATATGCACATTGACCTTTTGCAAACAATACAGGGAGAAATAGGAAAATGTTTAATCTGTTTAATATTAGTTTCAATCACTGAAAATGTTTAATGCAGCCCACAAAATATATGTTAAAATGAAGGTTGTTAGTCTATAACGGCAATGTGAGGTATAATACAATAGCTGTCTATAAACTTAATCTATAAAATGGCCTATAAGCACTATTTCTCTGTTCATCTATAAGCTTAATCTATAAAATGTGGGCCTATAAGCACTATTTCTCTGTTCTCTGATAAAGATTACCACTTTGATGAAACAGGAACTTTTCATATTAGTTTGGAGTTCTTGCTTTTGAAGCACTTTGCATGTGTAAGGAAGAGAAGAGGGAAATGAAGGCAAAAGAGTCAGAAGTTTATCCCTGAGGTTCCAGCAGGTTGAGCCAGCTAAGCATCTTTGCCAAAACTGTATAACAAGATGCCTGATGGCCTGCACCATGTGGTTCTGAGCCTTTGGGAGTGTCATAGGAGGCAAAGTTCAGTATTCACAACAGGGCTACATTTACCTCTATCTATAAGCCACTGAAATATTGCACAGAATCTGTGTGTGGAGATTTAGAGTGTTTATTTCTATTACAAGGAAATTTGGCTTAGAGTAGTACATTAACTTTGTCATGCTCTGACATCACGCAAAACTCTATAGTTCTGATTATGGCATTTAAGTGTTTGTGAATTCAAGTTTTGTGGCTTAACCACTACACTTGATTGTTCCCTGCAAATGAAGGAGTAGGACATAATTATGATTATGTAAGTGTCTTGGGTAAATATTTCCATACTCTTACACAGCTGGATCTAAATTCATTCCTCTCTCAACTCCCTGGCTAAACAACATTTGGTTTCCTGGCAACCTTATTTGTCCTAGGTCATTCAGACATATTACAACTCATTTCTAAAACAGTTTGGTTAGACATTATAAAACATACCTGTGTTGCAGATGTGCAATTTCTTTTGATGTGAAACTCTTTCACTAAGCAGAAACAAGCCGGAAGAGAAGCTCAAGGTACTGTACTATGCTGATTTCTCTCCTGCTCCTTACATTCAATGAAAGGTATAAACCAGAAAAAATAAAACCATCCCTTGCCCTTTATGTATAACAGAACCTTAGCGAGGGATACAGAGATGTCACATTGAAGTGAGTCCAGCACAGGCTACCCAGAAGAACAATGGACTGAAGCTCATGGCATTCAGAGTGAAGCTGAGGGCCAGGTTTGTTCAGTTTTCAGAAGGTTAATGGTAATTAGCTGGAGATGATGCCTAATGAGTCAGACGGTTCTTAGTGGTGCACAGCAGTAGGATGATGGGTGATACACACAGGTAAGTATTAGGAAAACCATCACAATGAAGGTGCAAAGCCACAGAAACAGCTTACTCAGCTGAGTAATCTTCATCTTTGAAGGTATTCAAAACTTGACAGGACAAGGTCATGAGCAAATGCCATAGGCCATCCCTGATTTGAGCAGAGGTTGGACAAGACGACCTCAAGAAGTCCATTATCCTACAGTTCCATCTTCTCCACATACTCCTGTTGCTGAAGTAGCTGTGTTTCAACTACACAGGTGTGCTAGGCGAGGCCTACTGTACAGAGCAGGGCCCAGACCCACGTCAATAGTAAGTTTGACGTTCTGCAAGTGACTTCAGCAGAAGCAGACCCTAGGCTTCAGTTCCAATTACTTGCATTTATTCATCAAGGCAAGTTTACAAGAGCTGATTGTCATAAAGAAATGCTTGAAGTCGTTTCCTAACACCTCTGCTTCATTTAAAGTATATACAAGAGCAAAATAATCCACATTCAAGTGACTTGAAACTTCCGTTAATCTCTTCCCACAATTAAATATTTTGTTTCATCTCAAAAACTAATTTAATAGCTTTACTTTTCTGTCCTGCATTTGCATCCATCCCTATACTTTGCTTTTTCCATGTTTTTTCTCTGACACTTCAAAGAAGGAAAACAGAGCATGCAGTGTAAATCAGACTAAGTTTTTCTTGGGTACCAACTCTTCATTAAAAAAAAAAAGGAATGTGTACAGAATTTTATTGTTTCCATGGCTGCTACTATCCTATTGAGTTCTATACACCAAATCTTTTATAGCAGCTCCAAGAAATAGCAAGACATAGGATTCTCTGTGAGTCTACATCTGAGTTTATTATACATGATATTGCAATTCTTAGATTATATCTTGCCATTGTTTCACACAGATATGCCTCAAACCTTAATCAGACCTAGAATGGACTTTTACAAGCGACACAGACTTTAGGATTTCAATTTTTTATGTAATATCCTTTGCATCTTTTTGATGGCCTTCCCCTCACTAAGCTATACAAAAGAACAGATGATAATTTAGGCTCTACTGACACAAAAAGACCTGAATTTCCCTCTACAAACATGCAGAAGGCAGAGAAGGAGAGGAAGAAAGGTATATAGAATCATAGAATCATAGAATGGTTAGGGTTGGAAGGGACCTTAAAGATCATCTAGTTCCAACCCCCCTGCCATGGGCAGGGACACCTTCCACTAGACCAGGTTGCTCAAAGCCACATATGTATGACCAGCACTAAAGCATTCCCCAGGCATGGAGCCTGGTGATCAGAAACTGTATCAGTTTAGAGGAAGTTCTTGTTCCAGCACCTACAAGTCAATGGGAATATCAACAATTATTTATAGTAGAGGAAGAAGTGGCATACCTACACATTGTTGCACTCCCTTGTAAGGAGCATCTCACTGATCGCAAATAACTGGGTTTCAATAGATTTCCAAAAGAGTGTGTACACAGTGATGTGCAAGCTTCATATTCATCTCTCTCTAGGTGTACACTGTCACACTGAAAGACTGAAGAAAATCTGCTTTCTGCCTGGTTTTCACCTAAAAGACAAACATACTAAGTCTGTTAGAATTTATATAATCAGATCAGGCAACATTTCCTGCATGTATTTGGACAGTGTAGTTCAAAGTTGGCTTTGTTTAAGCCCACTATTATTTTCTATCTGAAAATGTTGGTAAATAAGATATGCCTGCATGTGCAATGTGTTATTTACAGCAGTTAATGACATTTTAAAGTGGTAGCCGATTTGTTTCCAGTTTGTTAAATCATTTTTGCTTGAAATTTTGCAGCTCAAAATTTCACATTATTCCCCTGAAAATTACACTTTAAAAATATCTATGTAAACATTTTTCTCACTACAACTAAACATCATAATTTCTGGGAAATTACATGCAAACATCACAGGTGTAACTGTGGACAAAGTTCTGACTAGGCAACTAGCATACTACTGTCAAGGACAAGGACGTAGTGGAATCCAGGTGAGATGGAGTTTTGCAACACCAGGTGGACAGACCAGCGTGTCTTGTGGATGCACATCCAGAGGATCTTCCAAGATAGAAGTTTCTAGCTATCTCTGCATTGGTGCTTGCTGCAGCATTTTTATGGCTTCCAGTAACTTATCTAGTCTAGTGTTCCTCCACAGAGATTTTGAGTATTTCTGCATTTCACTGGACCCCAACTTGCTGGTGTTCCTGCAGCTGGACACCATGCTACTGGGGTAGGAACTAGCACTATTCAGTTTTAAGGGTGAAAGTATTATTACTGTTTCTAATTACCCAGACCTATTCCTGCACTGTGTGGGGCTTAAGTAGAAAAGACAACCTGGGGCAAAGTGTAATGATACCAAATATCCTGGCCTGTATCAGGAGAAGTGTGGTCAGCAGGTTCAGGGAGGGGATTCTCCCCCTCTGCTCTGCTCTGGTGAGACCCCACCTGGAGTGCTGTGTCCAGCTGTGGAACCCTCAACATCAGAAGGATATAGACCGGTTGGAGCGAGTCCAGAGGAGGCCTCAAAGATGCTCAGAGGGCTGGAGCACCTCTGCTATGGGGACAGGCTGAGAGAGTTGGACTTGTTCAGCCTGGAGAAGAGAAGGCTCCGGGGACACCTTATAGCACCTTCCAGTACCTGAAGGGGGGCTATAAGGAAGCTGGGAGGGGACTTTTTACAAGGGCCTGTAGTGATAGGACAAGGGGTAATGGGTTTAAATTGAAAGTTGGGAGGTTTAGTTTAGGTATCAGGAAGAAATTCTTCCCAGAGAGGGTGGTGAGGCACTGGAACAGGTTGCCCAGAGAAGCTGTGGATGCCCCATCCCTGGAAGGGTTCAAGGCCAGGCTGGCTGAGGCTTTGAGCAACTTGGTCTAGTGGAAGGGGTCCCTGCCCATGGCAGGGGGGTTGGAACTAGATGATCTTTAAGGTCCCTTCCAACCCAAACCATTCTATGATTCTGTGATTCTATGATTCAAATACTACTCTAGTGACAACTGATTTTTTAATTTTGACACATTAAAATATACAGTTTTTTTCAGATGAGGAAGCAGAGCAATTACACTATTCATGCAGTGTGAGGAAAATGGAGAAATACATCTGAAACCCTTGATGATGACATACATATGACTTAACTACAAGACTATCGCTCTACCCGCATTAGAAAATGGTAATGACCATCTTTCAAATACAGAATGCTGGAGAGATCAAAGGGAATCTGTCTCCAATCTCAGCAAGACTAAGTTTTCCCTGATTTCATAGACTCTTTTTCTCACCAAGATGAGGGAAGGACTTCATATGCCTATTTGCCATCCTTTGGATCTTGCTATGCAGAGCTGCATAACTCACCTTTACGTTTTGAACACTAGAAACTCAAACTGTTAATAATTGCCTCTGGTAAGTATAATTTTCAGAATGTGACCAATGTATTTACACTATTGACTATTCTGAAGTTAAGTGTAGTGAGAGAGATATTCTGCAGAGACTAACTATGTCTACTTCCTATGGGTAAATGCCATCATCTTTTCTGTATTGACACTAACTGGCCTAATTGCCCTCACAACGGAGCAAATTTTACAATGAAACAATTCCGCCATCTTCGAAGAAAGTTGTCTTCATTTAAGTTTAATCTGAGGAATATCAAGCTCCAAACATGTATAGGATGATTTTCTCTTAATCAAAAAAAAAAACATAGGAAACTTACAGTAGGACAGTTTGAATTTTAAGCTATTTGATTTTCTCTTTTCAAAGACAAAGAAAATTCTTTAACACTGTGAAGCAAAGTCAAGAGGTCTACTCATCACAATCATTTGACTTACACAGATTGTTTTGTGTGCCTTTCACTCCAGTTTTCTGATTTTTTACTCTACTTCAAGGGAAATTAAATTAGCACTGAACAAAATCTGTATTTTTCAGGCTTGATGTCTTAGACAATATTTTTGAACACTCAGCAGATATTCTCCAGGGTTATAACAGATATTACAATAGTTTATAAAAACAGAACTGCAGAACAACTGAAGAGCATTATTCAAAGTAAATTAAAATGAAATATGGACTGTAGTACTGTGATATACCTTATATTAGATACATTTATTAGACTTCCATGGCTTCCTTTTCTCTTTCCAAAATGGTAATGTGATTTTGTAAGTGAAAACAGTACGATTTTGAGCTCTGAAGACACATCACTTGCTCCAAAGCCTAAATTATTGTAAAATAATAATAAGCATTGGATGAAATTACTAAAAAATATTCTTAAATAGAAAAATCTCTATATTTAATTGTTTTTCCTTAACCAAAAAAAAAAAAAAGTGTGGCTATCACTTGCTTTCCAATTTATTTCCTAAGCAAAAATAGCAAAACCCCGTGATACATTGGGGTGTGTCCTGCAACACCTCTCATAAGGACAGAAAAATATATTTCCCTTTCCTCCTCCTCCAGATCAAGACTTGTCCTTCATCCTGCTCCACCATTTTGACCGAGCACAAGCCACCATATACTTGTGTGATTCAGAGCTATGGACAAGCTGATAAGTATTTATAGACTTCTTGGCTGGCTAATTTCTCTTTGATCAGCTCAGAGCTAACATCTAACTGCAGCATCAGCAGG
>NW_010267543.1:38201-48783 GCF_000690775.1 Eurypyga helias
TCTCTATCTAATTTTGTGATAGCTTTATAACTTTAAGTTTTTGTCAGATTTGGCTAAGCTGGACAACAGGAAAAAAAAAAAAAACATTGGGTTGAACTGAAGACAGGTAACATGACTGTATAAGCCTGATTTTATTAAAAAGTCAGGCTAAAAGAATTATCACTTTGTTATTGCAACGAATGCAATAACATTTATAATAACAGCTCTGTTGTGCTTGGAGTTACATTTGTGTTGGATAGTTTAACGATTTGCAAAATCACATAAATCCTGAACAAGTATATACTGTAAATCCCAACAAAAGATTTTTTATCATCTTTGGAAGTACTTTCATCTTCTGGTTCTGTGAAAATTTTGCTTGATGTTCTAAAAGCTTAATGTAATGTTCTGTGTAACTTTAACCTTAAATTAAAGCAGAACAACGGAAATGCTATGTTTGCAGTATTATTTATTTGACCTGAGAATGCCTTGAGATTTATTGTAAGTTTGGCGGCTGCAGAGCTCTGGGCAAAGCTTTTAGCAATTCACTAATTTACTGTCTTTGGACATATTCTGAAAGGTAGAGCTACTTTATTTTTATATTTTTGCTCAGACTTGGACTTTTTTTTTTGCTTACGCTGGCAAACACAAAACCATTTATAAGCAGAATAAAGAACAACTTTCCAAGAAATTAGTGAGGCTTACAGATGAAAGGGCTAGAGCAGTTACCTATAAAGGATTGCATATAGGACTATTATTACTTAATTTCACAGTGAGTGATGCCTTATGAAAAAAAATATTATTGTTCAGCATTAGAAAATAGAAAAGTACACATGAATAATTTTTAAACCTGCGGAGAAAGGAACTACCTTTATTTAAAGAAATATCCACTTTGTCCATGAGTATGTCTGATGATCAGCTGGCACATATTCCCCAACGGAACTGCTACCATCACTCTCTTAATCAATTCAGTTCTATGGTTGAGGGTACTTTTCTTAAAATCTGCTTAGAACTCAAACACTGAATCATTCCTGGCATAGAGTCTTTGCCATCCAGTTATGATATTTATACTAAATAGTTTAACTGTATTGTGAAAATTTTCTTTTTTTTTTTATTGTAGCAGGAACTCCAACTTTGAGAAAAATTTGCAGCTAAGTTACAATAACCAGTAGCTGAGTGGTTAAGATGCAAGAGGTGTTTGTGGGTGTAAAGATACAAGTCTCTTCGTACCACAGTTTGGAGTTACCCCAAATCTCTATGACAGAAAAAATTAAATGAGTGATTGTCCATAGAACTGAATGATTCTACTTCCAGCTGTCTGTCTTCCTTCTGTAACCCTTCCTACTTTTATACAAGTTATAAATCAAGATACAAACTTAGTCCACATAACCACAAGCAAGCTTTCTAAAACTTTTTTTTTTTTTCTCTGTATTGGTCTCTCTCTCCTGCCCTTTTCTTGGGGAAAAAATTCTTCCCTCACTTAAGGAGTGTTTCCTGTCAGGTTCTGTATATGTTTTTCCAGGAAAAGGTCAGTTTTGTTGAAGCAACAAATCCTGCTGGAAAAAAGCCTTTCCACTGGAAAATTCCCCACTAGCTCTAATTCAAGTCCCCTTCCTTGAGGTCATAACAAGAGTTATAATATACATTCCTACTATGCTTTCACCATAACTTCAAACTGGACTTGCTGCTGTTCTAGAAGCATTATCCTGGTTTCCTCAAAGTGCTGCCCCAGAGGTATTTTGTTCATCTAAAAGCCAGTTAAAGCTGAAGATTTCACTCTCCCTGTATTAAAATTCTGGTTTTGAAGTGGATGTGAGCAGCAGCCACAGGAACCAATAGTCATAGCAAAAGCTTCAAGGCACTCACAAACCTCAGATGCGCTGCATGTCACTCAGCACCTCCTGCCACGCAGCGTGTTGTAACGGTGCAGAACTGCATAGGGTCTCAGAGCAGCCACCCCCGGCTCTCCCCAGCCCTGAGCGCGCAGAGCAGTAGCTGTGGGGCTGAGGAGACAAGGCACAGCCTGCTGCCCCTCTGTCCCCAGCTGTGGTGCCTCTTCCAATCATCACAGCCATCCCATGGATCTGGGGGAAGTCACAGCAGTGAAGGTTTCCCGCTCACCCCTACTTGCAAGGCAGTTTTTCTTAGCGCAGAAGCTGCTGCAAGACAGTGAAAAGGCACGTTTTTTTTCTTCAGAGCCTGCTTTTTTTCCTACACTGCTTCATCACAGCTTAGTTCTGACTTTGTGCCATTACAAGCTCTTACAGGTTTGGGCTGCTCATATACACGAGGAGGTCAGCATGCCCCTGGAGATAAGCTGCAGATAGAAGAGCACTACGCATTGTCTCTCCACATTTGTGGCACAGGTATAAGAAAGAATTCTACAAGATACTTGCTCTAAATTCATAATTCACCATTGTTCCCCATTCAAAACCGGAAGTCTAGTGTGAAAATGAACAGCAACATATCACCATCCAAGTTCAATCAAAAAGACAAGAAATTCAGTATACAATCAGCAGCATTTTATCACTTTGCATAGTTGGGAGGTGTAAACCATTGCAAATGTAGTACTCAATATATACGGTATATGTAATACTATGCCATGTAAAAGCTTGTTTATGTGACAGTGGCCTTAAAGATAAATCAAATTAACTTGACAAGGACAGACTTAATGATGTGGTGCACTCATTTTAACTCCTATTCTGTCTCAGGACAGTGGGTAAGAATTCATCCATTCTTAAATGGGTTCTTCTAGTAAGAACTCCCATTAACCTCTTCTGAACCTTTTATAAACTGAGGAGTATTGAAAATGTTCTAAACCAGTAAATGGTGAAAATAAGAAATAACTGTTGCAGAAACACAAATCTGCTGGGATTTATTCCTTAAAACCTTTCACCTTGCACATATTTGAAGACAAGGACTTTCTTTCCGTCATAATAGCTATAATTTGAGTGATTGATTGTGTGGTTGAAAATTGAATTTAGTATTTTTGAAATATGCTTTGTTTAAGAACCCAATATATTTCAGACTCCTTTTGTTTATGTCTTAGTAACTGCTCCACTAGTTTGCTTCCAAAGATTCAGCAATTTCTTCCCTCTGTTTATTGTCAGTTTCTCTAGAAAACTATGTACCTTGTTTAATGATTTTCTTCTCAAAATCTCTTTCAAGTAATTTAAAACTTTTTCTTTTGAATAAAAAAACATATATGAAGAAATCCTATAAAAATTATTATCCCATGGAATTTGTGGTGGGTTGACCCTGACTGGATGTCAGGTGTCCACCAAAGACATTCTATCCCTCTTAAAACACCCTCCTCCCACCCCTCCCTTCTTCCAGGGCTCAGCTTGGCTCCTGATTTCTCCACCTCCTCCCCCAAGGCAGCGTAGGGGGACAGGGAATGCGGGTTGTGATCAGTTAATCACACATTGCCTTTGTCACTCTTCCTCCTCAGTGGGAGGACTCCTCACACTCTGCTTCTGCTCCATTGTGGGGTCCTCCTCATGGGAGACCATGAGGTTTTTTCCCCCTTCTTAAATATCTTATCCCAGAAACACTACTACCATCACTGATGGGCTCAGCTTTGGCCATTGGTGGGTCTGTCTTGGAGCCGGCTGGCATTGGCTCTATCGGACATAGGGGAAGCTTCTGGCAGCTTCTCACAGAAGCCACCCCTGTAGCTCCCCTGCTACCAAAACCTTGTCACACAGACCCAATACAGGATTGCAAGACTTTGGTTTCTATCCAAATATAAATCCTCATCACAGACTCAGTACACTCCATGATTCACAAATCCTATGGGATGAGTGCAAAGCATTAAAAATATAAACATGCAGGAATACTTTTCATTAGTATAAACAGTGTGAGAGGAAACTACAGAGAACAGAGATCACTCTGTACAAGGACTTGACTCCAAAGTTTATAGCTTCATAGAATGAAGCAGAATCCACAAAGAAATAAAGATGTGTTTTATTTCCTTAATTTGTTTTTATTCCCAGGAAGACACTTACTGAACAATTAAACAAACCCCATAACAGTGGGAGTACCCACTCACTATGGTTCTAAAACACAACAGAAATGCAGGGATAGTCTTTAAAATTAAGACATAATCCAGGATTAAGATGTCAATGTGAGCAGGTGACAAGATGGAGAAGTTTCTTCCCCTTCTTCTGACCAGTAGTTTGTGGCTTCTGAATTTATCACGACTGTGACATCAAACCATATCTACCTGTTTATCTTAATGTCTAGCCATGCATAATCATCATGTGCTCTATAGAAAATTCTGCCTTCATAATATGCAAGTATGTCAATATTTTTCCCTTCAAAATACTGTGGAAATTGCTCCCTCATCTTGGATTTTTTGGTACTGAATACTCAAATACCCTCTTGGCTCTTCCAGTCTACATAGTCTCATTTTCAATAGCTTATTTAATTGCCACTTCTATTCCCTTTTTAATCATTCATGCCATGTTGAACCCATGCATGGAATATAACCTGTTCTTTTCAACTAAGTCGCTGTTAAAATCCTATTTCAAATGAGAACACTCCATGAAGTTTTCCACATATGCACATATTTCTTGAATTTATGAAAATATCCTTTCCTCTTTTTGCCTGCCTTTTATACCTTTAACACTTCTTAGCAGAGACCATGTTTGATTTGTCTGTTCAGAGTCATGGAGTGAATTTCTGAAGTTGAATAAATATTTGTACCTCTCATAAAAGCATAATATCCTTTATATATGTTGGATCATAAACTGAACTTTATATACATGAATTTTCTGTATTTTTGAGCTTCATTTATCTATTTGGCATATAGGAAGTATGGGTCTATTAACAGACATGGTGCCTTTTGAACAGCTGGTCAGATGAGAAGTGACATGACATGCATGGATATTATGGGGAATCTTTTTAGTTCAAGTCACAGACTAGAACTATGTAGCCAACTGAGAGCTACATAAGCAAAAGAGGAAGTCATTCAAGACAGCATGGCACTGCCAGCTACCCTTCCTATGCTAAACTGTCCTGAATTCTGCATCTGAGGAAGTAATAAGAATGTATGCCAGCTACGAAGAGGACTGGGGGGAGATTATCTCCCAACAGTAACCTCAACCCTTCCACCTGTCCAATGAAAGAGCAGCAAACTCAACCATGTAGTATGCTCTCATCCAAGCTCACAGCCTTGCCCTGAAAAAATGGAGTAGATCCTCTTCCTTGAATAAGCAGAATTCAATTTTAACAGCATTTCTGATAGACCATGACCCGACATTTGCCCTCCATTCATATTACATGTATTGAGTAACTATGTCTGGTACCTGGACATATCAATTCATTAGATTAATCTGGTGTCCAAAGGCAGCAGTTATTATAGGAGTTTTCCTGTCTATATTAAGAGTCCATCTTTGACCAAATGGGAGGGCAGGAAAAACAACAAAAAAGCTCAACCCCAGAATCCCTCCATATTATTCTTTAAATTATCTTTGCAGAGGTAAACAAAATATTAAACAGCAGCCATCATCCTCCAATATACAGAAAGGAAAAAGCATGTAAAGATGGTCCAGGAGAACTCTAAACCACAAATTATGCTAGGAGCAGGACTTGGTGACTCAGTCCAGAACACAGAAAAGTTGTGCATCCATCAAGATGGGAATGAAATAGGACATTGTTATCTCTGGGTACTACTACAGTATCACACTTATTGTGCTATCACATTATAGAGTTAATATGCACTACTGAACAAAATTTTCACATGTTAAAGAACCTCTGATATTTACATTCTCATGGCTCTACTACAAGACCTCTAAGAGATCGTGTCAAGTAATTTCACCTACAGGCAATCATCTGAATTGCCCAATTCAAGAATTCAGTTGTCCTGATTCCTGCCATAACATGAGAAGAAAGGTATAAATGAGCCTAATCTTAAGAAGGTCTATTGCTCCCTGTCCAGATAGTAGGGATGAATCTCAGTCTCTGCACTCAGTTCCCCAAAGGTACTGCTTTATGACACAGCAAATAAATGAGAATAAACATGTTACAGGATGCGCATGTACTCGGATACTCTGATAATAGGGTCCCACAAATGCTGAGGAGAAACAAGGACAGGTATTTTTAAAAAGGACAACTTTATGAATAATGTTGCAAAAAAAATATCCTCATAACACATTTTGTTTATATGAAATAGAAAGTTTTCTCTTCTTCTTCTTTATCTTCATAAGTAAAAGAAAAAAAAAAAAACAGTGGTCCTTTCTTCATAAGAGATCATCTGTTAAAGGCATTGTGATTTTCTACTGAGAAAACAAGCATGTAGCCAAAAAACAGAGGAAAGTGATTTAAAAAGAAAATATATAATCATACATAGACTTACTATACTAACTAAGAACTATTTGTTCCTAGACTGTTTCTGTGCTATGAGAACAGGCTTTAAACTTTACCATTCAAAACATACTTCTCAACATACACTGTAAACAGATCAACAAGATATGTAGTGCAACAAAGAAAAAAAAATGTATAAAATTATATTAACATGGAAACCTGAAGGATAATATCTCCTCTTAAACAAAATGTAGCAGTCGAAAAATCAGTGATTTGCATTCCTGAAACCAGCATTTTAAAATTAAATATATCTCAAGGCAAAAACATCTCCCTAGGATACTTCTGTCAATGTATACTTGCAAAACAATCTCCTTATTTGCAGATTACTTTTCTTCAGACTACCAAATCAAGTTGGAAGAAACTTTTTTTGTGTTCTAGAAGGAAAACAAGCCATATGAAGTCAGAGTTTTTAAACACAGTGCTTGTTGTCAAAAGAATCATTTTCCAAATTGTCATTTTCCAATTAATTGGACAGGGTATGACAAAGAGTAAATCAACATAAAAAGAAGAGCAAATGAAATACACAGCAGGATTAAGAAACAATTAATACTACACAAAGAGTTGTCAAGAATGTGACTGATGATTTGGAGCCTGCTATTTATCAAAGACTAAAGCATTATAGGTGGCTGAGGTTACTGTATTTTTCTAGCACTGACATTTGGTTTCTTGGCAGATTCTGTAGGCAGTAAGTACCTCAAAGCCATTTTTAGCTTTGCATGTGGCTAGGCTACTGAATCCAATGGCAATGCATAAACTCTTCTGTGCAGCTTGTTCTATAGGACATACTAAAATATTGTGTATTCAGTATGAACTACTCATTTCATTCAGAAATAACAATACCTGATTTTCAGTCTATATGAAAAGGAAATGTAAAGACATATCTTACCGAACAGGCTGCTCCTCCTGTGAGTCCAGGATCATATCTGCACACTTAGAAAATATTTGTTACCGGTTTCACTTCTTTTGGTCCTTCAAATCCAATAGAGATGAGAGTGGATGAAAAAAATTACATTTCTGTCCAACTGACAGTGGTGCAATTATCTGACTATTTCGCCATCACTTGTGCCTGAGGGTGCCACTAAAGCAGAGGTACTGCTGAAAGCAGAGCTTGGTTATTTGTGATAAAGGGCTACTCACATTTTCAGAACAACCTTGGCATAGGAGAATGATAGACGAAAGGTTGACTAAAGACTAAGATGAAGTTTGATTAATTTCCAGAAGACTTACAGACATCTACCAACTGTAATATGGAAGCAAGACCTGATGACACAAGAGGCCCCTTCTCATACCCCATTTTATTGATTTTAAAGGGAGGCAAGCAATGAAATCCCTTTAAAGCTAGCACTTAGCTCTTACCAAAGAGTAGAGCACTTTGAATTTACTGGTACAAAAAGAAAGTGTGAAGTATAAATGCCACTCTTTTACTGGGGTTTTGGTGTTACTTTCAAAACTGTTCAGTGTGTTTAGTGGTAAATAGCAGAGCTCTTCAACTCATGACCCACCAATTACTTTTGGTCAATAAGCAGAAAAAACACATCTGGTGAACGATTTTCATCCCTTGCTTGGTGTAAACAAAGTTCTCCAAACACCTAGCTGAAGATCCCTGGCAGTGATTTGCTTTGTGTATTAGTGGTGCAAGAAGATCCACTGATTAGAAGTTGTCTCTGTTCTTGCTAATAGAACACCAATTGAGGATCCCAAAAAGCATCACCATCAGCTTGTATGGGCTGCTCTCTCTATGACAGATTTGGCAGAGAAATCAAAAAGAATTTATAGAGGTTGAAAAGAAAATAACTTGGAGTCAGGAAGCAGATGAAGGAGACCTGCTACAATGTCTAGCATGATTTTAGACAGGACATAGTGCTTGGACACTGACTGAAGAAGCAAGAGAAGGCTAGTGGTCTCAAAACAAAGTGACACTGGATCTCAGGATTCTCTGGTGTTGGCACAGTAGGAATATAATGTTCAATGGATGTGAAGGAACTGCAGAGGGAAATCAGAAGATTTAAAAGGCATTTTCCAGAATGAGAATGAGGAAGAAAGGAATTTCAGATTATTATGCAAGTAAAAACAAGTAACTATATGACTTCTATGGTTTTCTGAGCTGATACTATATCGGGGGTGAAAATGGGAGGAAGTTTTGCTAAGTCACCGAAGGACCATGTTTCTCTCGATACACATGGGTTGAGGATGCAAAAGACCAGGGTAACTGGAGATATGGGTAGATGCTATCCTCCATGCTTACACACACGCACATAGAGGGAAGTAGAAGGGGGTTATCCAGGAGCTCAGAGTATTTTGCTTCTAGCCCATCTCCATCAGTCAGATGCCCCTAAAAAATAGAGTTTCTTTGCTAAACACCAAACCACTGTGTATGAATAAACGGGGAAGTTGTAACTAAGAACAACTTTTCCAGGATTTAATATGAAGGAAAACTGACTACTGGACTGCTGCTTTATACCTCTGGAAAAACTATAATTTTAAAGAGAGACATAAATCTTCTGCTTTCCCTGATAAAATTTACTGCTCTTCATAAACTGCTTAATCACAAACTTACTAGTGCTTTTGATTAATGATTAGGGGGAGGAAAAAAAGTCATATTTTATCTGAATAAGAAATGGCAGTTTTGCAGCAGTGAGAGCCATAACCATGCTCACTCTAAAACAGAAGGGAAATGGCTTCTTTCCAGCTTTTACAGCACTGATTGAGCTTTTAGATACTAAATAATTCTCTTCTGCTACACTGCTAAAACTTTCATTTTTCCAAGAACAAGTTTAAACCTGAGTTGGTATCAAATACATTAGCAAAGTCTAATACAGGAGGGGGATAAAAAAAGCCCTATTTTAACCACTCCTTTAAACTCTTGAAGTGTTCTGTGAGTTTTTTGCCTCCTTACGTAGTGAAGGAGGCACCAGTGACTCCAGCACCAGTGACCTTAAAAAAGCAAATATTTTATTGTATTTTACCTCTAAACACATTATATCACCTTTGGAATCTCTTGATCCTGGTTTATTTCCACCACAGAGTACTTCAGAGTCTAAGAACACTCAAGCATAACTCCTAACACTTGAGACTTACGGACATGGTGAACTTCAAACAGAGAAACAATTCCATCAAATTCATTTTTTTTCGCCTCACAACTTCAGTGAAGGAATTCACCTTTTTTAAAGTCAGAGACATGCGTGTGTTCAGCAAACCCACAACCAAAGAGCATGATAGCTGGTGCCAAGTAGGAGACTCACTAGTGTACGTAACTGTCTTGCACAGCTATTGTGTATATATGAGGATCACTCCAGTGTTATGTGGGGATACAGGAGACAGACTGTGATTTAACATGGGTGCAAGCTACTTTCAGTACATTGAGTTAGAGAAGGTTAAGTTACCCTTCTTAAATTATGTGACAGCTGTGCAGAGGTAATCTTAAAAGTAAAGAAAGATGCTTTTGTGAAGAGGTTGGAGCACTGAGGTTAAAGAGGCAGCCAACAAAAATGAAAATAAATATATTAAGCTTAAAAATATTGTTGTGGTTAGCAGAGCTCCAACGGATGTTGTAGGATTTTCCTATCCACAGGATAGAAGAGCATGTGTTAGTAATAATCCATAAATTTAAAATTTAAAAATGGAAGAACTGCTTATTGTTCACATTGCCCTGAGCAAAAAGGGACCATGAATTCTTCAGAGTATTACCTGAAGATAGGCAAACCCCTTCCTACAAATGTAAAGTGAATATATTGTCAGCGAAATCAATAAAGGACTTTTTCTTTGTCATTAAATTAATTTATTTTTAAACCTATCTCACTCTTAAGCAGTAGAGACTCTTAATGGTGAAATGCTAACCTCTACATCTTAGAGCTCTTAGAGCTGATCACATGTTACCAGAAGTATAATCAATGTTATATTTGCAAGTAAGAGGTCCAGGAGAAGCAAGATGTGGAGCATGACTTGCTCATAAAGTCACTGAATCAAATGAGTTGCCAAATCAAATCCAGTTATTAACACCAGACCCCCATGAAGTGCAGGACAAATAGGCCACAAGTACTATACAGGGCAGGCTTATTCGAAGTGTTTTCCTTTTGATTTTCACTCCTACAAGTTTCACATATTTTATCCAGTAAGTTAAAATGAAATTATCTGCATAAAATTTCCTGTCTTTACAGCCTGCTCTGCCCTTCCCAATGATAGGCTAACACTTGTTCTTGCTCTCCTTCGGTTTTTGTCTTTCAGGTGATCGTTGAGCTAT
>NW_010267543.1:48802-61460 GCF_000690775.1 Eurypyga helias
AGTTATTTTCATCTTCACAAAAGGTCAACCTATTACTACAGAAGAGAGAGAGCTGTGAATATGAATCTCTTTTTGTCAGAGGTCAGAACTGAAGCCAGGTCCCGTATTTGAGCTTAAAATATAACCCACTAGATAGTTGCATTAAAACATTCTCACTTCTCTCTTTTAAAGGAATGAGAAAACAAAGCAGAAGCCAATAGAGCACTCTGAAGAAGTTAATCATGTTAGGCACTACTTTTTTGAAACAAGCTACTTACACAAAAAGTGAATGTTTGCCTAGCATCTGGTTTTTGTAACTCACTACCTTGTCAGAGTGAACTGGGCTGTTACTTTGCCTTAGAAATACCATTAGTAATGGATTAAAAATAATAAGAATCCCTGTCCCTTCCACCAGAGTTTTCCCCATCCAAACCACCAATTCAGCATTCATCACAACTGTGGAAACACAAAAATGCTAGAACCGAAAGCAAACAGATTGACCTCGACCCATGCATGGCAGGGAAAGCCTCCTCAGATGGTAATTACAACTCTACCTTTAAGTACAGAAAAATACACAGAGGAAAACAGTAAAAGTTTGATGGACTGGTTGAAACTGGAGCAAGTCACAATTCAGTGCCTTATCAACTATAACAAATTAACTGTGTATTTAAAGAGGTATTTTTAAAGAGTTTCTTTTTTTTTTTTTTTCTCCACTAAGCCACTGTTTGTGGAGTGCTCGGTTCTTAGTTTGTTGTGATGTTGTTGACTAGATTAGATAGCTTGTGTTGGTGGCATGTTTTAAATATTTATGTTAAGAAAAACATAAGGCTTAGCATCACTGCAATGTGAACAGGATGCTCTGAGGGTACATAGAAAATATGATGGGTTTAGAGGAATACATTACACACTTCTGAGAGCTTTCATTCTTTTGATAACACAGTGAATTTTAGCTTTCCACAAGAGATGCAATTTATCACCAAATTCCTATTTCCATTTCCCTCAGATAGAAGTGTTAACATTATACAAGTGTTAACATTACTGGCATGAAAAACTCTAAATAACATCACCTTCTCTTTCTCCCCTCCCTGCAATGATCGTTTGCTTACAAGTGCATATAGGAAAGGGGTGGGCACAGATGTTTGTCCTCCACGATTATTTCTGCTCTTCCCCACAGGTGCCTGTCTTGAACCTCTGCGTCCTTTTTCATCCAAATTATGCCATGCGCTCTTCTCCCCAGTCCCTCTTCAAAAAGTATGTCAAGCTTTTATAACAAAAATAATTGAAAGATAAAGTAGTCTTAGGAAAAAAGTAATGGGAATGCATCACTTATCACATTTGCTGCTGTTTCTTAAACTTCTCAATTCTAAAAAACCCATAAATATTGATCATAAAGTCCAACTCTAACCTGATCACCTTCAAATATTTTTCAGTGTAAATAAAATAAAAATGTTTTCTTCTCTATGCCTTTCCACTTGCTTACTCCTATAAGATGATATAATTGAGGAATGTTAAGAGGACATTGGTCAGGCACACCAGACACCAAGAATTAGATTATATATTGAAAACATCCCGAACAAGAGATACTTCAGTATTTAAAAAAAAAAAAAAAAAAAATTCCTTTTTTTCATGGGGTCTGCTTTTCACCTCACTTTAAATGGTTTTGAGTTACAAACCAAAACGGGTTCTAGACCTAAACCTTCCCAAAATGTAAGATTTATTCATGGTTCAAGAATTTCTCTGCTTTTCAAGTACATCAAAGTTTCCTTTTCCTGATGTGCTCACACATATAAAAGTTAAACTCACCTCATGTTTTCTTACAGTTTTATTTAAGGGAATGAAGGGAATGAAATTCCTTCATATTTCTACACAAAGATAAATACTACCATTTTTTTTCTCCATGGGTATTCCACATAGGAGAAACAATAATTCACAGTTAAAGAAGTCAGTCATAACCAGCTAGTCATGTGTGAAATTACATAAACACAGTGAGTAGTGACTAACAGTTACATTCTAGTTTTGAGTATAAAGTTATATGTAAAGAGTGATTCTGAAACCAATATCACACTATGTTTTGGGAAAAAGATATTCAGATTTTTTAACTTTAAAAAAAAACTTTAATAATCATAATAATAATACTAATAAAGAATAGACAGCACGATGCATTCCAGGTTGCTGCTATTTTACAAGACTAGACAACAAAGCAGCAGAACCACATCTTCTTTTCCAGGAGTCTTGGCAGCCTGCTGAGCTCTTCTGCAGTCTACTATTTCAGTGTGTGCTTGCATGGTTCAGAGAAAATTTTACTGATCTTACTAACATTTTTTGCAAAATAATTTTACCAAAGTGATTTACTTTTCAACCTCTTGATGTAAATAGCATTCAGGCAGGAAAAACAACTTGTGGTTTTCAGTAAATTTTTCAAATTACGTACATGACCAACCCATGCAGGTCCATGCTGAATTACAGGTTCCAGTCCAGGAGTCAGCCCTCTTGAAGGGAAAATTTTTCTGCCCTACCTTTGGGGTTTCCTACTGAAAATATTCAGCAGAGGAGTCCTTCTTAGCTTCCCTACTGTAAACACCTGCCGTATGTATTCACAAAAGATATAACCGTACATAATGATGTTTGAGTTCATCTCACATATTTTGAGAAACTATCTCTTCATATTTCAACAACTCCAAGCTCCTTAGAAGTGGCTCACACACAGACAGCTTCCCCTAGGAAATATCCACCAGACCACATACAGGCAATTTCCCACGTAAAAGATGTGGCAGAGTTTCTATGCCTTTCTATAGTAATCTATTCTCCATGGAGATGCACGAAAAATAGGAAGAGAAAGGGGACTATGACCTCAGTAGCATAAGATTACTGAATGACTACACATGGCATGAGAACACTGCTTTTTAGTTGCTTGCTTCCAACACAAGAAAGACCTCACGCATTCCAGATCACTACTGCTTACCAGCTAAGGTAGAGATGAGGAGACCCAAAGTTGCCATAGTTTGAGACTATGTGGTTTTCCAGTAGGGAAGGCCTAATTCTTCCATTGACCTAGCTCATGGTTGAGAATCCTCCAGGTAAGTCTCATAATCACCTTTCTGGAGGGGGTGTTATTTTTTTTCCCTAGGTCCAGAGACTCATTTTGGATATTCATTTAAGTGAGAGAGTTTTGAGCACTATCCTAGATGATAAAGCTTTCTCATGTGATGAGTCACATTTTAGGCAGTAACACACTGTTACTAAAGAAATTCTGCCCATAAGGACACATAAGAAATTCAGGCATAAATATCTAGTGGTTGTGCCTTTTTTGTTCTGAGGAGGGAAAAAAAAAAAAAAAAGCAGCAAAAAGACGGGAGAAAAAAAAAAAGAAAAAAACGGACATGCTAAGGGAAATGTACTTCCTACTAGTAGACAAGAACCTTTCCTCACCTTTCATTATGCTTGCAGACCAGTGGCATAATTAAGCATAAGTGGGCTTACATTTTTCTTCTGGCTTATGCCACATTTCTTTGATTCACATGTTACTTTCCTCAAAAGATGTCACTAGCAAAGAGGTGGCATAGGTTGTCGTAATTCTGGCAAGCTGACGGTCTATTTTGTCACCTCCTCCAACCCACCATCGTGTTATGGCATGATGATAGTATCACATTCTGGGCTAGCCAGGATCTGGGGAATGCTCCAGAAAATGAGTCTTTAGGATATGGCTCCTACCTTAACTAAGTAATTTTAAAGAAACGAATGTGTAAAGGAATAGGAAATATAAGCACCCTGTCTTTTCCAGCCTACTGCCACAGAAGTGTTCCCATCTGTTTTTTCTTGTAAGATGAACAAATCCTGTTAATTGGATTTGACATTTAAAACTGAATTTGAAAGGAAAAAGTAGAGTCCGCATTCCTTGAAGGCCAAAACAATCAAGATTATTCTGTATTTCTAGATTCCTCCAGATGATAAGACCTAGGACTGCCTCAAAGTTAGGATGTAGAGTCTGATTCTGGTACATTTGTGCACGTGCATATGTTGCAAGGTAAGAAAAACCTTATGAATCAGCGCAAAGTTAGCTATATCAAAACAGCAAAGAAGCATATTTTAAGTAACCTTTGTTATATATAAATATACCCCACTGAATGGTACAGTTATGATGCATACATCTGGCCATGACTGTGATAATAGGCTTAAGGAGACATATTTCCATTAAAAACATAAATTAATTTTCTTTTGTAAGACATAGCTAGTTAGATGGTAGTACCACGTGAGTTTAAAAAAGGAGACAGTGAGTAGATATGAAAAATCTGAGCTGCAGAACTGTGGGTTTTTTCTGGAAAAAAAAAAAAAAGCCTTTTAACAAAGTCCTCAAAATTAAGGAAGACATAAACTAGAACTATAATTTTTTGCTAATCTACAAAAATAGCAAAACTTTCAAATCTTACACTGAGGAGGAAAAAGTATGGTAAGTAAACTTCAGCTCTGTCTGACTACTACTACTTGCTCTGGGGAGACCTTATAGCACCTTCCAGTACCTGAAGGGGCTACAAGGGAGCTGGGGGGGACTTTTTACAAGGGCCTGTAGTGACAGGACAAGGGGTAACGGGTTTAAATTGAAAGCAGGGAGGTTTAGATTAGATATCAGGAAGAAGTTCTTCACGGAGAGGGTAGTGAAGCACCGTAACAGGTTTCTCAGAGAAGCTGTGGACGCCCCATCCCTGGAAGTGTTCAAGGCCAGGCTGGATGAGGCTTTGAGCAACCTGGTCTAGTGGAAGGTGTCCCTGCCCATGGCAGGGGGGTTGGAACTAGATGATCTTTAAAGCCCCTTCCAAACCAAACCATTCTATGATTATACTGTTACAGAGCTCTGAAGAAAAATTTACTACTCTTAGCTGTCAAGGTCCTTGAATCACAGAGAGAAACTGAAGAAAGATACCTATGAAAAACATCTGAATGGAATTGAAACTCAGGCTTTGATCTTTTTAATATGCTACACCTGATTTAATAGAAAAATTAAGACTTCAGATGATATCTATTGATTTCTACATTCCACCAAACAGAGCAACTGACACTGCTTGTTGAGGAATGCAAAGCAGTCCTTGGAATTCACTCTATGCTTACTAAATATAGTAGTAGTATACAGTAGCTTATTAAATACAGTAGTATACAGTATAGTTAGATCTGGGCTCACAAGGCTTTCATGCATTTTATAACAAGTACCAGGCAAAAAACCACCACACCAAATCAAAACAAAAAGACAAAACACCTCCAAGAATAGTCCTGAAGAAAAGAGTCTCTTCTCATTAACCACTGTCTTAATTATTCAGAAAAAGAAGTTATGCTTCCTTTTGTATATTCTTATGATTTAAGAAGAACTGCACTCTTCAATACAGCTTCAAAAGAGACGGTGGGAAATTCACTAGTGACTGCAAATCACGTGAACATACGGCATTTGAATGACCTTAGTTTCTAACACACCTGCTATATTTCATGGAGAATAATCTCTTGCACAAGTTTAGAACATAAGGTCCAGTCTCTGACTGCCTTGTTTCAATTTTACTTTTGGATTAAAAATAAAAATCCCTCGAAGAAAAATGTTACCAAAAGTTTGGAAAGCTTATTCATATGCCAAATTTTTAAATGGATGAGCAACATTTCCTTGAAGGAAAAATATGTGAAAGGGGATACATCATTAAGAAATATAGGATGTTAGGATGTACTTCACCTTTATCTAGAGAAAGACTTGAAATCCCTGTACCCTGTAGGGTTTATCATAAATACAGCATATAGTAAGCACTGGTCAAAGACAACATAGCTAAGAAGCTAACTGGATACAGGCTATCTACTTTGCTGCTGCACTCTTAATCTTCTTAATAGTGCATCATGATATTCAATTAACTGAAGTGCTTTTAGCATGTTCAGAGTCTGATATAAATAACTAAATAGCCATAGTACATAGAAGAGAAATTAAATATTGAAGCAGATTAATCATCTTACTAGGGTCAGGAGGTGAACTTGTACCTTCACTGGTATCAAAATATTAGGTTTGTTGTGGTCTGCTTATTATTTACAAAATCACATCATATGAAGTGGTTTCAAACATTTATTTAATTAGTCACAGACTAAACCAATATAACATTCATTAACTGTGCATGTCAATAGTTATTAACAGGTTCCCAAAGGCACTTCTCTTTTAATGTCTGCCACATTCTTTTTGCATGCTTTTAAATTATAAATTAAAACCAGCGTAAGCACTAGTTACCTATTATAAAAAATTTAATTATGAAGGGTTTCTTTTTTATAATGAGAAAACAGCTGCTCTCAAAAAGACTCACTCTGCTGGTATAGGTTGTATGTGGCAATTGATAAAAGTTTCCTGCATTAGCCAACTTCATCCACTAAAATTCGATATAATAAAAAAAAACCTTTAACTTGTTTGCTAGGATTTCTTATGTGAGTCTTGTGTTCTGAGTCAATGTAAAAAGAGCATAGAGGGAGAATTTCACATCCAAAAGAAAAGAAGCTACCTATTTTCCAGGCCTACATAAATAACTGAGAATAACTTAGATACTAATTTATAATTTATTCAAACACTAAGTTTAAACACTGACTGAAACATTACCAAAAGTTGCACTGTTTTTAAAGTAAGCCAGAACACAGATCTTAATAAAAAGGGAGGTTCTAAGTTTTTGCTGCATCTAACAACTATGAAATCATGAATGTGGGGGGATTCTCTGTTACGAGACTGAAGCCCATCCAATTGTTACAAGATCTGTCTCAGTAATGTCAATACAAGGAAAAGGCTTGCAGACAACTTAATGAAAATTGTTGGTTTAGTCTTAGAGTTACTACTATGGTAGAGTAAGGATTAGAAACCGTTCTTGCCAAACAATAGGAAGCCTAAGGAGATGGCCATTGAGACAATTTCAATACTTCAGTATAATTGCCAAATATGTAATTATGGAAATTATTCAAAGGAGTAGGTTTCTGCATTTCTTGATGCATAAATCAATTAGAAGCTGTTAGCTCAAATTCAGAGCATCAAGTCAAGGCAAAGTAAAGTGCAATTACGGACAAGAAGAGACAATTAAATTGTAAAGATCCTTGTTAACAGGGTTTGAGTCAACATGGCACTAGAGGTATGTGAAATTGAGTTTTACCTATAAATTAAAACATGCTTGATTTTATATAAATTTATATAGGATGACCCAAGGCCTATAGAACCTCAAAATGTTGTCCCAGTTATAAAGTCTATAAAAATTTTTATTTTACTAACTTGTGGGACATTCACCTAAATCTTAATCTCATCAGAATTGTAGCTAAGACTCCGCATAAAATAGTATTACCTGTAAATACATTGGAAAATTAAAGATAGAATTTTTTCCATGTTTTAAAATAAGAAGGTTGGAATAAAACCAGGTATAAACATGCTAAAATAAACCCTGACAGAAGACGTTTTAGTGTCATTCAATCAAAAAATTAAAAAAATAAATGAAAAAGTTCAGGACTGCAAACTAATTAAACTCTTGAGATCTAATGTAATCTATTGGGTAGCTGCTAATTGTTGGTCAATTAATCTTTGCCATTTCTTGGTTAAACTACAGGCTTCTTTAGGACTCAAAACTTCATTTCTAAATATAAATTAAATGCTTAATAACAAATACACAAAAGATTAGACACTGATTTACTCTAACCAGAAAATGTTCACTCTGATTTTGTGCATGAAAAGTTGAGTCTGTATAAAATGTAACCATCAAGACTAGAAATAACTTAGTCTACAATGTAAAACAAAAGCACTATTGGTGAGAAAAAGCCATCACTGAAACAGACTGTGCAAGGAATTTCTTTATGGCGTTAATCAGACATAAAGCTGATTAAGTGCCTAATTGGCTTGATTACTGATGGCAAGAAAACCTGTGCTATATACTCGTTCATGGTAAAAGAGTTATAGAGGCTTCAAGAGAGTTGAACGGCAAGATGTTTAAAAAAATAAAAGCACTATTTTCTAGAGCAAAATTATCACCTGAGGAAGTAGATTGCAAGAATGAAGGTGTCCCTCCACCACCCAAGGCATCTACAGTCCAGGTATATATTTTATTGTTTCTTATAGACTCAGTAATATTACCTTTTGTTTAGAAAGTATTTATGTAAGTAAATGTCAAAGGTTAGATTTTCAAATGTACTTTACTGTGCATGGTATCAATCTTTATTTAGCAAAATCAAATAAATGCCTTTATTCCTCTTCTCTCACCTTCTTTTTCTTGATGAAGAAAATATAGATTTCCTCCCTTTGAAAGTTGCTTTCCAAATAAGGCTAATCTGAAATAGTACCAGTTTATGAGAAGTCTTGATCAACATTGCAAATGGAAAATTAGAAATACTGGTATGGCTGTTTTTGATGTGCTGATGTATTCCTCTTCACCTTGTTTCCTGATGGCAGAAAATGTCAGTATATCCTTTCTGAATATTGGAATGGCATACAGGTATACATCAACCTGCTACCAATAACTGTTGGAGAGGCAAAGTAATTTAATAGGTTTTTTAAGAAGTAGTTTATTTCATAGAATCATAGAATCACTAGGTTGGAAAAGACTTTAGAGATCATCCAGTCCAACCGTATCTGTCCACCACGAAACCATATCTCTCAGCACCTCATCCACCCGTCTCTTAAACACATCCAGGGATGGTGACTCCACCACCTCCCTGGGCAGCCTGTTCCAGTGTGTGATAACCCTTTCGGTGAAGAACTTCTTCCTTACATCCAATCTAAACCTCCCCTGGCGCAGCTTGAGTCCATTCCCCCTCATCCGATCATCTGTCATTAGGGAGAAGAGACCAATCTGTCTGGCTTTATTAATACAACTCCTGTTTGAAAAATACAGTAAGTCATATTAGACTACAATCTATATTTTTGATTGAGTAGTTCTTTACTCTAAAAGTTAATTCATTCTTTTCATTTTAGTTAATGGAATATTTTTAAATGAGACAGGAAGATAGATATTCCTTCAATTACTAACTTTGAATTTTATTTTTTCCAAGTAATGTCCTAGAGAGTGTTTTGTTTGTTTTCCCAGCTTGCCATAATCAATACTTCACAGAGCAAATTTGAAAAAAAAAATTAAGGTTTCACCAAATAATTAGGAAAGTGAAACAAATTCTTTAGTATCAGTCTGAGCTATTAATTTGAATTAATGCTTAAAGAAACAGTTGAAACTCCACCTTTATAAAGTTAAATTTAACTAAGCAGTGTCTTTCAACATGTTCAAAACACTCAAGCCTTTATAAAGATTCTGACTTACTTTCTGAGAGCCTTGATTTACATGTACAAGATTTCCATAAATTTTACAGTTTTAAGTAAAACTGATAGAAACATAAATGTTCATAAGATGGGATCATTTCCTAGAACTTACATTTTTAAGAATATCATAGGTTTATACATCCTCAAGAAGAGGTGTGGTTTAACCCAGCCAAACTACAATTCAAATTTGACTTGTCAGTATTATAAACGCACACACACACAAAAATAGTTCGATGAACAGGCATATCCATACTGCCATCCACGTAAAAGGGCAAAAATATCTATCT
The DNA here is from genome assembly GCF_000690775.1 of Eurypyga helias. NCBI lineage: Eukaryota > Metazoa > Chordata > Aves > Eurypygiformes > Eurypygidae > Eurypyga > Eurypyga helias. Next base: position 58,349 of record NW_010267543.1, read on the forward strand.
TCAGCAAAGTTCATATACTGCAGAACTGCAAGCAAAGTATTTTTCATTCCCCTTTTAAAGCTGCACACATCAGTTTTCTTGCACTGATAAAACACTGTCTTGAAAGAAGACAAATCCTGAATCTCAACAGCTGACTTCTGTGCAGACTGATTCCTCACCTGGCAAACTGCTCTAAGAAAAATTATATATTTAGATTTCCCTCAAGACATGGATTACTCTTTTCACCAGAATAATTTCATATATCAGCACAACACCAAGATCGTATCACTATCAGCCTCCACTTTCAATCAGCCTTAAATATACTGTTAAGATGAAGGCAGATGGATTGGTCAAGGATTAAGACATTTTCTGCTTGCAAGGACATACCATCTAAAGGGAAAAAAAGAACTGTACACAGTATCTGGTAAATGTAGAGCATTATTCTCATATTAATGTTCTTGTGTTATTAGTAGGAAGCCTGAAACGATTAAAACAACCTTTACAAGAAAACAACATGCAAGTACCTCTAGTATGCACAGAGATTGATTGGGGTTTTAATTTTCATTTATATATATGAAATATATAACTTAATTATTTTTCCATATAGATATATCAGAACTTCAGTGCCAGATTCTCTGGAAAAAAAAAAAAAAAAAAATGGACAGAAAAAACAAATACTTTCATAGAAAAAGACAAAACTCTAATTAATCTCAGAAACTCAAACAAAGAGAAGGTCACTGAGTTTGGAGAGGGAGAGGGAAAAGAAGTGCATGAACACCTGAAATCTCCCAAAGTCAAACAGTTTTTCCATATACTTAAGTAATCTAATAGTTTTCTCTACTAAACAGCATGGTAAACACCAGGTATATTCATGGGATCTGCAATAATCTGGGATTTTTGGTGGATGAAAATCTGGCCACAAGCTGACAGTGTGCACTGGCAGCCCAGAAAGCCAGCCATATCCTGGGCTGGAGCACCTCTGCTATGGGGACAGGCTGAGAGAGTTGGGCTTGTTCAGCCTGGAGAAGAGAAGGCTCCAGGGAGACCTTATAGCACAGGTGCAGGTGTTGCAAGGTACAGGTGCTTGGTTCATGGATCTAAGCTACTAAGTGTGGGAGGAAGGTGATTTTTTTGTGCAGTGAAAGTTGACAATGTGTCTGTATTTTGTAAAGATTGAGATCTGTCATTGTGCTAGGGTAGCTCAAAACATACCAGATCTCCTAGCCCAGCAGAAGCTTTAGGCACAGGAATGACATTCAGAGATGCAGATTGGCAGCACTGAACAAGTCAGCCTTGACAACATGAAGGAGGGTTTGGGAACATGCAACAGCAGAACTCCATGCTAAGTAAATGGGTTTGCATGGGAGATAGGAAGACATCAGGTTTTGATTTCAGCATCCAAGCCCTTTTATGAACTTACCTGGAAAATCTTGTCCAAGAACACACAGAACACCCAGGAACAAAGCTCAGTGTGTGTCAACCTGGTTAATCAAATTCCTAGGGGAATGTTGCAGACATCAAACTGTCCTTATCATTCTCCACAATGAGCATCTACTGATCTAATGCTGTTTATTTTCTTAAAGGGTGAAAACAAAAAACCAGATGAATCACAGAAAGTAGAGGCCAATAAGAAAGCAGAACCTGTACTAAAGAAACAAGGTCAGTAATTAACTACTTACAAATACTCAAAGACTATCTAGACAAAACATATATGCACTATACAGGGCTGCAAATAAAACTGGTCTTCTTCCAAATGCTCTGCCAGATGCTGCTCTTGGTTTCTATTTGTGGAACATATTAAGAACTCTGAATGTCCACTGACCCCAAACCAATGATTTGTTACAGAAATAGAGGCACTATCCAACAACAATAAAAATCACAAGCTTTCAAGCACACAGTCCCTTCATGAGCTTGTCCACTTTAATCAGCTTATCTAACAAAATCCGTTTCATCTTACTGTACATTGACTTCCTAGAAACCTCACTTTATTTTAAAGATATCTGGTAGTTTAAGAAAGAAAACTGCATGTTTTTAATGTATCTTTTACATTATACTTCTCATATGTATTAAAAAACTATGAAGATGAGACAAATTTTATGTGATATTCCTTTCATTGAACAGCCATTCAAAACTTTTTTCAAAAAAAAAAATCATTTTTACAAAGCGATGCCATTAAATATTATTTGTCATTACCATTCAGAAGACATCCAGGACTAGAACACAGGAACATAGAGCTCAGGGCAGTGCTACAAAGTAATTATTTGCCTAAGCAGCTGGTTGCTGAAAACAGTGGCAGCTGGCCATGGCTATTCCACCCCCTTCTTCCCCCACCTCCCAGCAGTGAAGCCTGTTGGGCTTATACCAGAGCCAGAACGACTGCTGCAGCAGCAGCTACCAAAATAAAGGGTCAGGATAGGTAAAACAACAACTATTGTTGGGCTATCTCCCCTCTTCCTTCTCTCACAGTATCAGCAGTGCAGCCCTGTCCTTCTCCATCCTCCAGTACTGGAGAAAGACACCAAGTCCAGTTTTCCTGTCACCTCATGCTTTTCCTCTAGGAGAACAATTCAGGTTCATTTCTCCGGACCAGCAAAGCATAGGCTGAGGAACCTCCAGCTTTCTGTGATAAAGATGATTTAAGGAGAGAGGACTGACTGGAAAAAGTCTACAAGGAAACTTGTATAATCCCTACTTACGCTTTGTGTAATTGTAACAAGTATCACAATTACTTTCCTCATATAATAAAACTTTAAACAAAGCCCATTTTATGCAATAATCTTGTTTTATAATGGCTATAGCACTAAATCAAGGGAAAACAAAATCTTACATGAGTTAACTGTATCAATAAGCCAACAATTTAAAAGAAGGAAATTTGATGTTTCATGGCTTTTCAGCAACATTAAATCACAGATGCTATCCCATGACAGAATGAAGCATGGTTATCGAAAATTTTTTGTTTCCATACAAAATATGATCTAACTTAAAAGATTAGTGTAATTCATGAATCTGTATTTTGGGATACTAAACTACATATTTTTCCTTTCTAAAATGAAAAATAATATAAGTAGTGGCATATAAGCGACTACCTCATCAATTACTTCAGGAAACTAATTGTTGGAGCAAGTCCAGAGGA
>NW_010267544.1:0-13153 GCF_000690775.1 Eurypyga helias
CCCAAACCATTGTATGATTCTATGAGGTCCCTGCAGTCCTGCTTATTGAATCTTTTTTCCCCTTGAGTGCAGGCAGCGGTGCGTTGGTGGGTACATGCGCTTAGTGACTGCAACAAGCAGATAGATGTGCATTGGTGAGAAATCCCTTACTCCTGGAGATTTCAAACAAAAGCTATCAAATGTAATTAAAAATTTGCAGGGGGAGAGTCAGATCTGAGAGGGAAGATACCAGCTTTGCTCTGTGCTTTATCTCTGAATTGGAACCGTTTCCGCTGCTGGAAATGCAGCAAGAGAGAGCCCAGCGCTGCCGCAGTTTGAAGATAATAACTTTAATTTTAGCTCCGAATTACTTTTTTTTCAAAGGCAGTCTGACCTCTGACTGGCAAAGTTATTGAATTGCTACATCTGACGTGATGAAGGATAGCTCAACAGGTGAGAGCCAAAGCAGTTTGTACGCAGGCAAGAAATACAGATATTTAAGAGCATTACAACTCATGAAATACAAATGGTACATCCTGTATTGAAAACAAAGCCCAGCTACTTCAGTCTTTAAAGAAAAAGTGCTGCTTAACTTCCTTTAAAAAAATTGTTTTTCTCCCAACTTGTTTCACATGGCAGTTTGTTCTCTTTGCTTGATTAAATGCTAATCCAGCCCATCCTAATAGCGTGCAGTTTCTTTTGTTAAGCTCTGGACTTCTGAACGCCATACATGAAGGAGAAAGTTGCATCAATCACGGCACAGCAAGAGCAAAGGACGGGAACCAGTGCTAATGCAATTAGCACATTTATTTGTCACGCATCAGAGGAGCTAGAGACCTCCTTGGCACAGGAGCTCCAACTCCCGGCAGCATCCCGATGGCCCAGGGAGCTGCTGGGAGGGACTGGAGAGGCCTCCTTCCCTCCAAAGGCACGGGCTGGCGTGTGTCGGCGTGCTCGCAGGGCGTGTATCATCCAGAGCGCTCGCTGCGGGGCGGTGGGTAGGTCCCCATCCCTCAGCCCCGCTCCTCCGGCCAGCCCTAGCACCAAGCTAACATCCCCTGAAGCCTTCCTTCTTCCATCCCAGGCTGGCGGGATGTCATGCAGCCCTCCGGAGTGCCGTCCCCAATTTTCATGGCGCGGGGAGGCTCAGCAATGCTCACCGGTGCTGAAATGAAGAGGGATGACAAAGGGAATCGGCAGCGCTCGCGCTCATGCGATGCCTCTCTCCTGCCCAGCCACCGTCAGGGGCCGCGCGGCCCCTTCCTCGCTTGTCTGGGTTTTTTCCCGAAGCCGACACGGGCAGCTCCGTTCGGCGCACACACCGTTAGAGTAGCCATCTGTTCCCTTTAATGAGAAAGCTATCCATTTTTTTCACCTGATTACTGATTGTTCCAGACTATTGTTGATTGCTTTGTTTTTATTAATTACTCATTTTGACATGCTGTATCTGTCCCTTTTGTTCAGAAAACAGATGCTCTTGTTTTTGAGCATTATTACTGATGGTTATTGTTAATAAGATAAAGCCGCAGTTCCACTTTAACTGAGGACTTAACACCGTGGCTCTGGTTATCATAATGCTTCATCACTGGGTATTTTAGTTAAGCCTGAGAAGAATATTTCATTCTTTGTGCCACAGGGGCTCCCGTCATTTGAAGGAAAAGGCCTTTCTTTATATATATTTTGGTGCACAGAGCAATGGGGTTGGTAGCTGTTGCTAGAGACTGTGATTAAAGAAAGAATAAACAGTACTAATGCCATTCTGAAATCTCTTCCCTTATTAATCCCTGTTATTGTGGTAGGAAAGGCTGCAGGTTCCCTTAAGAAACCTCTCAAGTCAAACCCATTTCCTCGCTGTGTTTGGAACTGAGCAAAACTTGCTTTGCAGATTGTCAGACGAGGTTCACTGCGTCTTAAAAATTAAAATATAGTGGTTTATTAGCAGTGAAGGAGATAGCATCACTACACCACTGTTAAAATGTTTCCACTGACAATTGCTGTTTTAAAATATTATTTCCTTATTATGTTAAGCCTTGAAAAACTGTCTGTGTGTGGAGTCTGGATGAACCACGTTGCTGCTTTCTGCTGGAATTAGATACCCGCTCAGTTCAATTTTAAGAAAGTATTTATGAGGTGAAGTCAATTCCTACAGAACGTGGTCTCTCATTCTGCAACAAATCCAGTTGCTGATATTATTCTCTCATTGTGCTTATTCCCAGCTCCGGGCTCATGCGGTGGATATGAATGGAAACAAGGTGGAGAATCCTATTGACCTTTACATCTATGTGATTGATATGAATGACAACAGGCCGGAGTTTATAAACCAAGTCTATAATGGATCTGTTGATGAAGGCTCTAAACCAGGTACAGTTGAAAAAAAGTCTTAAAGTTTTCACCAGCTTTCAGACATCAATCTGGCACCGTGGCTTTGCCTCTTGGCATAGAGGGAATGCAGGGGAGGTTTGCTGTTGTTGGCTCCTTGCTGAAGAGTGATGGAGGTGAGGACAGTCTAGCAGGTGTATCTTCCTCTGGTTGTAGAGAAAGTGCAGAGTTGGATTAGAGGGAATCTGTGTCCCGGTGGTCCTTTCCTAGACGTGGAATGTGCAGAAGCAACAGTTTTGTAGGGTAATTCTCAGTATTGCCATTCTGGTGTGCCAGTTACACATGCACGGGGCTGTTGTTCGAAGTACAGGGCACTGAAAGACAACCCAGCAGTGGCCTTTCGCTGACCCTCTGCCTGAAATGCTGAATATCTGCCTCCTTGATAGTTAATCCTGTTATTTGCAAACTCAATATCTGGCACCCAGTCAGACTCCTATAAAGTCTGTGTCCCAAAGTGTGAAGAAAATACTTCCTTATTCGGTGCCTGATGCAAACCTACCGGAGGGGGAATATTCCCACTGAAGTTGGTGTCTCATCAAATTGCTCACTCTGTCCCCGGTGACTTCTCTTACAGGGAGCGAAAGAGGGAAAAGCCAAAGTAGAATTTCAGAAAATTTATGGGTGAAAAATGAATGAAGGTGTAAACTGTACATGGAATTCAAGTGATGGTGTTTACGTGACCTTGCTTATATGCATGGAAAATACAGTTATAAGGGTCTTCAGTGTTTTCTTTTCAGCTATATTGTTGATTTGTTATTTAAGTGTGGTGTAACCATGCAGTTTCCAATATGGTAGCAGGGTTGCTGCAGCTTATTGCTGAAAAGAACTAATGGGCGGGTATCCATTCTTTAAGTAGAAATTATAGCGTGAAATCTGTCACCAGTACTTTTGTACTCTCCTGAAATCTGAGTGAGATTTTTCCAAGCCAAATTTTACCCTGGGTTGTTTACCAGCTGAGGGGTTAAACACCGCATGACTTGGTTTTGTGTCAGCCAACATTCATCACGGCTTCTCCGCTGCCTGCGGTGTCACAGGAAAGTCTCCGGTGGCCACTGTTTCTAACAAGGTGATTCGCAGCCATGATTGATGGTCTCTCGGCATTATGAGGAACGAGCTGCAGTGGTGACACGCAGTGGTGGCAGAACATGACGTTATTTTTGAGGAAAGAACAGGTACAGCTTCCTTCCTGGTACACTTTGGGTGGCAGCGTGCCAGCTTCACAGCGCTGATCCCGGTCCTGGTTGGCAGAGGGGATGTGAGAAGACCCTGAGCCAATGGCTCTGGTGACCTCTTCCCAGAGGATTTTCCAGCTTTCGTTTGAAGGCCACTTTGGGGCATATCAGGGTTTGAAGAGTGGTACAACATTTCCATAGCAAATCAAATTTCTTATGTCTTATTCTAGGACAGATCAATATTCGAAGTGTTCCCAAATGTTTTAACTAGCTCTGCTTGTTTGTGAAAGAAGCAGTAAATTGCATCCTCTTGTCTGAAATCCAGCTAAGCCTTTGAGCTATTAAATCAGAATAGGGTAACTTTGCCTACAAAATACTTGTGCCTCTGCTTCTACCTGTATTTTTTGGTATTCTGTATCCCAGACAGGACTGCTTGCCTTTAAGGCAGGTGGGTAGAAAGCAATCTGGTTTTATTCAAAAGCAATTACATTTGTCTTTGATGTAGTTGGGTGCTTTTTTCCCCCCTCTTTCCTGTTTAATCGGTATTCTTCTAAAGGTTTATATTAGTATTGAATTTCTGTTCTTTGCTTTTGTAGAACCTCCTGGGAATTTGGGTATCTGAAGCCCTCATTCCATGTACTTGGCAATAAACATGATGCTGTGTCTTTGAGAAAGTGACAGAGAGGTCACAGAGTTTCTGTGGGTGTCCACGTGCTCCTTGTTTGCCTCGGTTACATATCCCTGCTTTGTGCAGAGACAACTCCAGACAATATATTTAGCTAAGCGTAGATCCTGACGAGATTTGGAAGCTTCTTTATAGTTCAAGATGCTTCTGAGTATTGTAATAACTAAAGAGTCACCACAGCAGCCATTGCAGGAGAAAAAATACGCAGCCAGCATTCATGATTATTTGTGGCAGTGGTCGTCAAATGAAAGGCATCTCAAGTTCTTAGAGGTAACAGCAAAATGTGTTCAATATTGATTCAATAGTAAGTTATATACGGATATGCATCTATAAATACACGTGTGCATCTGTATGTATATTCATGTGTAAAGTACAGATTTGCTTCAAGCGAGCTAAAAAAATCTTATTATATGTTACAGGAGTTCAGCATTCATTTTCCACTGTTCATTGCTATTGAACTATGCCTGAGGACTGGAAATGCTTCCCTGGATATCCTGTACAATTGTTATTTCTCACATCTTCCATATGCCCATTTATAATGGTTGTGCTTAAAAATGCAGTATTACTCGATTACTACAGTATCTGCAATGTTCTTAATAATTCTGCACACCTCTTACAAGAAAACTAGCTAGAGTATCAGAGTATCCCAAATAAATGCTGACTCCGAGGGCAGCTGATGTGAGCAGACAATGACTGACTGAAGTCAGTAGGAATTTTGCCCATATTTTAAAAAAAGAAAAAAGGGACATATGGAGCTCGAGCTCCACCCATGGAAATTTTGCAGAGCAAGGCCGTCAAAAATACGCTGTTGAGGACCGGCTGAGCAGGGCGCAGTGACCTTGAGCTATGGGGAAAGCCCCTGGAAGGCTTCAGTAGGATCGATAGAGCAGATCCCGTTCCAAGGGAACAGGAAAGGGCTCTCAGCACACCCGGGAACAGGGCACAGCGACAGCATCCGGGGCGCGGGCAGGGCTGTGGCTCCAGAGGATGCTGCACCACGCGGCGTAGCCTGCTCCCCACTTAGCCAGGATGCGGTGAGCTGGAAGAGAGCAGCGTGCCTCGTCTCTGACCCTGCAGGACAGCTGCAAACTGTGCCTGGCCATGGCAGGGGATGGAGGGTGGCCAGGATGTGACCTGCTGACTCTGCAGTGAGTAAGCCAAAAGGAGATAGAGTGAACCGAGAAAATGGGAATGCAGGAAGGATGCGTACTCCAACCTGCAGCACAGTGTGATACTGCTGGGCACTTAGCCTCCCATGGAAGAAGCAAGTTTGCTTAAGCCTAAAATACAAATATCCTTCAGAGGGGATTGTCCAAGAGCTGGAAGAATTGGCAGCAATGTGAAGAGGCTCATTAGAGACAGTCTGATGGGGTTTAAGTGAGGGGGCTTCCCAGACGGCAGAGCACTCAGACTGCCTGGGTTTCCAAGGAGCATGCTCTCTGCGGTGTGCAAGTCACCTTCAAGCAACCCTTGACAGGAATAGAAAAGAAATCATCAAGTATTATTAATTATAATAGGTTGTTTTTGCTGGTTAAGATTATAATAGCTTAATTGAAATAGTGTCTTACACCGTAGCATGGTGTTCTCGAAATCAGGAGCTCATTCTTGGTGGAGTCAAGTTCTCCATAGCGTGAACATGTGTGTCACAGCCTGGCCCCTTTACATCCTTAAATGTGTGCTGGCTCTTCAACTGAACTGCATTTCTTTTTCCTTTTCTGATACTCTCTGGAAAACATTTTAATGCATTTCTAGCTTATCTAGCCTAAGGTCATGCAGCTGTACAATTGAAATGTGTAAACGCAGGCCCCTTCAAAAATGCAGAGCATGATGCAGGATTTTCTTTTCCCCAGGACCATCTTTCTTCCTTACTCTCCCCCTCCATGAGTTGTTTTGATTTAACATGCCACTGTTTGAAAGTGTATCTTAAAAGACCGTGTTTTACTCATATTGAATAATGTTCTGCCTCTTTGAACTCTGCCTCTATATGAAGAACATAGCCAAGTTTTAAAAATGCAGCTGCAAGCTCGAGCTGAAATTCCCCTGGTCCCTCCGGCAGCCTTAATCAGCAAAGTTCTCCCGGAGCTGCAGAAGTTGCCTTTCAAGCGCTGATAAAGCTTCGCTGCCCAGCGCCGCCTGCCCTGCCAGCATCCTGCTGCCCTTTAAAGCCCACGTCTGCCAGCCGCACCACGCGAGCTCCAGCACCTTATGGCAGAAAGGAGCTGGGGTTTGGGGTGCCTTTTCCCCTCTGCGCGACAGCGGTTACGGCCAGCCACGAGCCCAGCCCCTGCGCTGGTACCGCTGGGCTTGCAGCATCCCGGGGGTATCCTTGGAGAAGGGCTGTTCCAAAAGAAATTCTGCAGTTTCCAAACAACAATTGCTCGATTAGATGGAATGAAAATGCTTAAATGTAAAAGAAAAAAGGGAACTTAGTCACGAAACAGAAATGTGATGGAGAAAGATTATTTTGGTCACTGCAGAAGCGTAGCTCTGAGATAACCACCACAAAATGTACCTTACGGTAGGATGTGGACGTCGTGCTTAACTGAAGTGTTCAGTTCTGAAAAGGTCAGTGTGAAATGCTCCGCGGTGACTCGAGTGCTTTGCTCTCGCTTGTATCTATTTTGTTTTAACAGAAAGATTGTCAAAAATTAACACATCTCTCCAAAACAATTTGTTCCTGTCACCCTGGCCTTTTCGAATCCCATTCATCCTTTCCACTTCACTAACTCTCTGCATACATCTTGGTCCCTTTCAAGTCAACAGCAAAAGTCCAAATGCTTTCTTTTAAACCGGGGTTTCATCCCGCTCCTCCTTTCTCACGGGGTTGTGCTGGATCGTTTACTCCTTCCACCCTCCCTGCGAGTGATGTGAAAGAGTGCTGAGGATGGACAGTCCTCCAAAGTAAAGGAATATTAGTATTTCTTACATGAGAAATGTTGTAATTTAAAATTTTCCCATCTCCTCCTGATTTCATGGAACTCTGATACAATAATTGTTGATAGCATGCCACGTGAAAAATTAAATAGCTGGGAGCCAAATCTATATGTGGCAAATTGAGTTAAAGGAATCTCATAAAAAATAAGCAGTATATAAAAAACCCAAGGATTTTAAAAGCCGATTATTCTACTAGTGTCCCAGTTTGTTTATTTTATTTCTATGCCAGCAGAGATTCCCTCAGAGATTAACACCGTGGACTAATGCACAGATGGGGCCAGAAACTTGAAAGTCATCTGAATATTAAGAATTTAAATCTTTAGCCTCAGTGATTTGAACAGAAAGCCAATTATGAGGCTGAATTAGTTTTCAAATTAAACTGCAATTTAAGGCTTGTGAAATTAATCTTTTAAGGCATATAGTTGCATTTGTGTATATATATATTCATGTGGAGAATTTGGATTCTGCATTTCTGGCTCCTTCTTCCCTTCCAACCTGATACTAAAATTCATAAAAAGTGGCTGGTGTCCTGCAAGTCGTTCTTTCGGTGAAGGAATGGGGCGGGTGTTGCCGGGTGGCAGGGGAGGACACGAAAGCAGCGATGCCTGAGATCTGAAGAGATGATGCTTCATTTTTTAAAATGAATAGGACACCAAATGAACATCCTTTTTTCCATTAGGAACCATTCCAAAACCACTGTAGTGCTACTTATAATTAAAATGTTCAATATTCTTTTACCAGCTTGGAGGTAGATTGATTTAAGTACTCTGTATTTAGGACGGTCCTATTTCAGCAGAGCACCTGAACAGGTTCGTGGACCTTGGCTAGCGTGACTGCCCATGGGGACGTGGCACGGGCCATGCCAGGTGCCCGTTTCCACTGACAGCACTAGAAGATAGAAGCAGTGCAAATGCCATATGTTTCTGCGAGATCATGGAGTCAGAGTAGGTCTCAACAGATTCTCCCAGTCGTCTCAGAGCTCTTCCCAGGTTGGGCACGTTACGTCTGGGTTCATCACAAGCCCAGATACGTGCCTCAGCACAGTACCATCTCCTGCAGCTTGGGTAGACGCTGCTCTTATCCTTGGGCTTCATATGCTGTTAACAGTGGACATGTCCAGCCTGACTGTTCTCTCACACATTACACACTTCCTTACAATATCCTTTTTTTAAATTCTTTTGCTCAGCCAAGGACAGTTTTAAGATAAGAAATGGTTTTTCTGCAGACACGTCGTAATGCTTTCCATTTTGTTTCGAGGTGAGTGGTTGTGAAATCTGTGCTCTTAATTTCCTTTCCAGAAGTATCCAGTCCCAAGAGCAAGGAAGTGAATTATAGGACTGTAGGTGAGAAAAGAAATGCAAAACCCCAGACTGATGGTTTTTCCCTCCAGAAAAAAAAAAATACGGCTGAGTTGATATAAGGAAAAAATGTGGAAATCATGTTCTGAGACCATTCTAGAAGGGAGTTACAACACTGCAGTAGTGCACTCGTTGCCTTCTTTTAACCAACACTTATACATAATATACTGTTATTTATATTATAGTATATATGTTTTACTACATTCGATTATATTGCTTTATATTATATTGCATTACATTATACTATATTGTCCAAACTCAGGGATTAGATTCAAGCCTTGTGGAAGATGTGTTAATCTCAGGTTTTGTGCAGCCAGGTCCACGTGATTTCACTAATTGCATATTCCTGCAGTTATCCAGGACACCCAGTTCGGTGGTGGTGGCGGTCAGGATGTCTTGTCCTAAGTTACATTTTCTCCTTTGCCTCTGGGAATCGAGAGGATCCATCTGCAGGAACTCAGCCGAGCTGAGGCTCATTGATTTATGCAGTCAGAACCAGGCGCTCAGAGGCTGAATGCGCTTTTGCCCATCTTGAAGTTTTACTTCTGTTATTTCTCTGCGGCACGCAGGGTCTCAGTAGGCTCCAGGCTGCCGTGCAGGAGTTAGCTTCAAATCTGGCCGTGCCCATGCGTATGCTGCGTTCGGTGCACTTTCTCTCCCGAGAGATTTATTGTATTTTTAACAATCAAAAGGTATTATTTCAGTTCCAGGTGACAGTAGCTTCTTTGACTTGCTCAGTCATCTCTCCAGACCCACTTGCTCTCTTTATTCTCGTTAGATTGGCTCCTGCCTTGTTTGAGGCTGAGAAGCTGATGTCTCTGCTAATTAGGAGGTGGCATCCTTTATGAATTAGCTTAGCTGCTTGAAAGGTCAAAATTTTCCAGTGATAACAAAAACAACACTGAAAAAGTATGACAGTAGTTATGACTGAAGGAACATCATTCAGATGGGAAGTGCTGTTTCTATTTAGTTACCTATGTAGAGCATGTGGGATGCAGTTTAACAAGTATATTTGCAGTTTATTACATCTGCAGTGGAGTTTTCAGGCCCTTCTGTCATCTTGTTTACCTGTATAGATCCACTCAGCACCACTGGTGGGTCAGCTCCTCATTTTTCATTTGAAACCCTTAACAATGAGTGTGGGAAACTGCTTCACATCCCCTGCTGAATACACCGTATTTTTTTAACTTGATCCGGGTGTGTTCACGGAGATGTTTCAGTGTCTAATGCTACAGCAGTTCTCCAAATACCATTCTCAAACTCATACTCACTGGCAAGGTCAATTCCCCCATGAGGACCTTTGTGCTGTACCAATTGCTGCTATTGGTACCCCGGGTAGGGCAAGGAAAAATGCCTTGGGATGGCTGGGAGGCACTGCAGCCTGCGGACCTGGAGACAGCCCTCTCCCACCCCTCGCCTCCCTGCCTTGGGAATGGGAGACTCTTGTTAGTTTAATGGATCCGTTGGAAAGACAAGTAGCACAAGCACACCTGAGCGTGTTCGTTGGTAAGAAAGATCATCTTTTGCACAGGGAAGCTGTGTTCAGGTCATTACGTGTGTAGGTGTTCTCTGGGAACTCGCTCGGGGTCCCTTCGCACGTCTCCTTGTGCCTTGGTTTTGACGTCTGTGCTTTCCTGGTGTGCTGCTTCTCTGTTCCTGAGACCTTGTTGCAATGAATGAAATCACGGAAAGGGTGAAGTGTTCCTCTTGTGAGGAGGGGCATGAGATTCCCGTCCTCTGTGGGGAAGAAAACTAATATCAGGAAACTCTTCGGAATGGAAAATTTTATTTTTAGGAAATGTTTTAAAATTAAACTGCTTTTCAGTATTTAATCTTCCCATCAACAATTACTGTCTTCTCTCTATCTAGCATCAGATGCAGACTATTCGCTACGTGAGCTTTCCAATTTGGGAAAAAAAATTAGGAGGAAGGGGAGGTTTCCATTAGTACAAAGCCATTATTAACTTGGGTTAATGAAGATCTAATGTAATATGGCCATCACCACATGTCTGCACATAATGATTCAATCCTTTTCTATGGGGGAATGATTAAATTAAGTATCTTGTAGGTCAAAATTAGACTGAGAAGGTTAACCAACCTCTAATGATTCTGCAACCATTTACCAGCCATTAAAAAACATAAACTGTAAGATAAAGCTGAATGGAGAATCAGCATTATCAGTGAAAAATGGATGAAGTTTTTGCTTTTTTATGGTTATATCACCTGAGTAGACAGAGCAGACTGTGTATTTTTATAGTGATACGTAGTAGACAGGGCAAAGTGAAAGGGTTTTTTGTCTTTTTTTATTTGGATTCCTGATAAGTGCCCATTAGCTCTTTCTTTTAACATGCATTAAATCTAACTAATGGATATCAAACCAGCTTAGAAAAATGATAATTATAAAGCAATTGTAACAAAGACTTTGGGAGCACAACTGTGCTAAGATATTGTTTGTGTGCCTTAAACCCGTGAAAGCTCAGTCTTTACTGAGAAATGAAGTTGCATAGATGGGAGAGCAGAGATTGCAGACGACGTGATGTGAATGAGCAGTCCTTGGCATGCTTTGGGACTGTCTGAGCTAGGAAGAATTGAGCTGATTCTCAGATTCCAGAGCGATTTTAGGGGGACATTTGTTTACGACTGTGTGCTTATCTGCTTCTACATAAGCAGGGCAGCTATCTTTCTTGTTTTGCTTCTTTTTTTGCTTTAGCGTGTACAGATCAAATGAGATAGAGTGAACCTTTTACAAGTCTCTTACAAGCAGATGCCATTAATTTTAAAATTGATAAGCAAAACGGAATATACAGGTGAAAATTATCTCCCTTTGCTTCCATCCCCCCAGATTCTGTAAGGTTTTATTTTGTCTATCCTGTAGAAAGCTTAATTAATCTGATGGGAATATTTTCTACAAGGGATGCTTTCAAGCATCTCTCTTGTGTCTTGTCCATTATTAGATCAAAATAAAAATATCTCATTTGACAAAACAACATCTAGGAGATTTTGGTCTCTGGGAAGTCAAAGGAAGTGCGTTGTCAAGTTGCAGATTCTTGGGGTCTTGCCTTTTACTGATAGATCTCCTTTGTCATGCCATGTATTAATTTTAACTCAGGTGATATATGAACTTGGCACGTTTGTTAATGAAGGCTAATGCATAGTAATCTTGTCATCACTAGCTGTGCATGATAATTCAATCTGCGTCTCGGAAGAGAAATTTGATTTAATATTGACATGATGTACTAGGTCAGGTATTTTATTTAACATACCATGTGCCTTATTTGATGAGAGATGGTTTTCATTCAACAGGTTATCGACATGAATTAGTAGGCCAGGTCTGAAGTTTAACACAGTTATATCCAACACCGTCTGTTCTGGGTATTCGTTGTGTGATGCACTGCGCAGACTGGGGCAAATTCCTGAGTTTCAGCACTGCGTGCATTCATTTAATGTTGTCAGCAGGCTTGAGAGCAAGGTCTGCAACTGAATGCTTAAAGTCCCTCCTCCCCTGTTTGTAAACCCCTTGTAGCTCTATCACCACTGCCAGGGTCTGACCCAAAAATGGCATAGTACAGCAGGGGGGTCTGGAGTGTGACTTAGAGGAGTTTGCCCAATGTTTCTGGACCGTAGTAACTGCTGCCAGTCTCTGCTTGAGCAGGATACAGGGATTTAAAGATGGTGTGATTAATACCTTGATTTCCACATACTGCAAACACGCATCCTGCAGGCCAGATTGGGCAGTCTGTACTGTCTCACTTAAATCCTAACAATAGCAGCCTCAATCCTCAAATGTGTAAGAGCCGTGCAGTCTGCTGCTGTGTATTTGCCTAATTTGTGTAGTAATAGGGGCTGGATATGTGAACGTATTTCCTTTGTTATAATGTAAAGTCTGTGAAGATACATCCCCATGCATAGGAGGTAGAGACACGACATAATTTATATTTATGACAGGTAAATCATCACCAACCACCTTAGTGTAGTGGAAGACTTCATATAACAGGCAGAAGATGTTAGACACTGTAGCAGTATATATCCACAACTCTCTGTTGGATATTCTTGTGCGCAGATACATGTTTATGTCATTCGCTGCAGCGCACAGGTACCTAGAGGATACATCTTGTGTAAAGACAGACTAAACGTACAGAAAACCGAGTGGAACGGAGACGGTGATGTAGGTTGCACCAGCTGATCCCCTGGCAGCGGTCCTGGCAGTGGTACCCTCAGCACGGGTAACGGGAGATGCTGTCGCCCTCTGACTCGTGGGGCAGCGTGGCCAGGTGGGAAAGGTGTGTGCGTAGGAACGGACAGATCAGCCGCCGGCCAGACTGCAGAGAGGAAGAAGTAATTTGCAGCTGGCTTACAGCAGACTGTGGTCAGAGAAGCAGCCCCAGGGAGAGCCGGGGAAGGAAGCGGCTGCTGCAGTTCTGTCTCACGCTGCAGAGTGCTGCAGCCACACAGGGCCCTTTGCAGAGGATGCCTTATTAAGTTACCAGTTAGTAATTAATGCCACGTTCCTCTCTTTATTTTCTCTGTGGTTGGGTTTCATGAGGGTTTGGTAGCAGGGGTGTGACAGGGGTGGCTTCTGTGAGAAGCTGCTAGAAGCCTTCCCCGTGTCCGATGGAGCCACTGCCAGTTGGCTTCCGGATGGGCCC